>NC_142933.1:33997686-34015186 GCF_046866305.1 Octopus bimaculoides | reverse complement strand
AAGGCAAAGGTAGATCTTTACGGGATTTGATCTCAGAGTGTAAGGGAACATAGCTAAATACCACAACGCATATTTTCCAATGGTCAACAGATTCTACCGCCTTGGGCAGAAGGTCACATATTTTGGCGAGAAGAATCAATTGGTACAGTAGATACCAGTTCATTATTGGTAGGGTGTAGTTCCCATTACATAATGGTAATCTAAATGACAACAGGCGCGTGGATCCACATATTCGGCAGGAGAGTACAGTCGGGTCTAAAGGCCTTCAGTATAATACGGGTGCTAAATTTATCAACCCTGAAAAGGTAGATAATAAGGCAATGTCCCACCACTAGATTAATTTCATGGAAGCAACGAAGAAAAAATACAAGAGAAAAAAAAGACTACAGATTGTTAGACAGTAGTAGTAGTAGTAGTAGTAGTAGTAGTAGTAGTGTCGTTAGCAGTGTTTTGCTGATAGTTCTAGTGATTGTAGCGGTGGGGGACACGGTAGAGATATTGGTGCTGGATCTGATGGTAACCACTGTTTGTCGTTTATGTTGAAGTAGTGGTGATTTGACTTTAGAGTTTGTGGCGACAACTTACTATCCAATAGAAGTAAATGGATAGATCGATAGACAGACTGATAGATTAACAGATAGTCAGATTCTGCAACTTCGATCTGCATTGTTTGTTACATGTTAACTACTCAAATCTGGTAGCATAAGGCAACGGAAGGTTCTATAAGTATACACTATACAATAGATAACTAAAAAGATATTCGGTAGTTGTATGTTACTATAAATGTATAATTTATTTCATAACTAATGAATATAAATCTATAGTGACTGTGGTATATTTATATATAGCTAGTACTATGGAGCCATAGCAAACTGTCAAAGTTACCGACAAGCAATCAATCCATACGTTTCAGCGATAGTATAGATTAGGTGATATAAAAAAAGCTATAGTAGTTATGTGACACCGGTAGAGTGGATTACAGTAAAATACAAATAGCATAGCGCTGTAATATACATGGGATTACATTAATCCATAGACCATATCCATAAAATATAACTATGGTGTATAAATCAGAATGTGGCTATAGTATATGTCAGCTGGTTAGAAAGTCAGTTGAAAGTAAACATCTTTAAACTGATAACATCGATTTGATGGTGGCGGGGATTATACACTTGGCATTATACATTATAAAACACGTTTGACAGTCGAAACTTTATAGCATGTTTGCTTTATAGCATATGGTTCCGTAGTGTATATAACATGTAGCGACATGCAGTACAGTACTCTAATATATAACTTGAAACATAGAACGATATCATACTGCAGGTAACAAAGGGAGGGTTCCTTTGATGTATCTGATACAAAGCTGTTATAGTATACAGTTGTAAGTAAAGAACCATAGCATAACACTGATAAGGTAAAATCTGAGAGAAAAGCTGTGAAAGTATATCTCTGCAGCAAATAATTCAGGTTCGGTGGCTGATATAAATGCAATTGTAAATGCAAGTAAGAGGTCAGTCTGTTCAGGCTGAAGCTCTTTATCAAGGAAGAACAGAGTTTGTGTGCTACAGATGAAATGTGTCCAGAAGTAGTGGTTGAAGTAGTAGTATTACTTCTTCCGGCTACACTTCACTTTCAGCTCATGACTCCCATAACTTTTCCATGATTCCTTGTAAGTTCTGAATGACCTAACCTAAAACCAAAAATATTCCGGGTATTTTTCGCTAGTCTTTATTTCAGGAACTGTATCTAATACTTCTGACGTGTCTAATTTTTTTTTTTAACACAGTATGGTACAAACGGAAGTTTTGCTATTATTACTTGCTAGTTGAGCAACCACATAGATGCTTCTACAATAGTTCGATGTTATTCAGTTTTTGTAAGGGTTTTAAGCTGGTTGTAGAACTGTTGAACTAACATGGTTTTTATTGTAGTTAACTTTGAATCATTAATACTGTCGTCTAAACAATTATCTACCGTTGCTAACTTGAAATTAATTTCACCTGCATTGTTGTTATTATTTTTGACGTCATTACTAAAGTTAGTCTTTTTGTTGTTCATATTGTTATTGTCACTTTTTCTTGATGCAGTCGTTACAGTTGTTGTTGTTACCGCAGTAGTTGTCATAGCTGCTGCTACTGTTTTTGTTTGTAGTTGTTGTTGCTGTTGTTGTTTTTTCTACACCGTCCCAGATATGTTATTGTTGCTGCGATCGTAGAGAATTTTTGCATCAAATGTTGCCACTCCTGCAGTTGTACATTACCATTGTACATTGGAGTAAGAGATTATTGCTGAAATTAGTGCTGCACTCCAAGCAAGCAAGCAAGCAAGTGCATCTGTTGCTGGTGCTGGTGCTGCTGAAGATAGTGTCGATAAACAGCTGTGATATTGCTGTTGCTGCTGCTGTTGTTTGTGCAGCTAAAACGTTTGTGCCCATACTGCAACTGGTGTTAGCACTTGTGTAGTTGCTGCCTCTTTTATACAGTTGCAGCTCGTGCTGTTGCTGCAGTAGCTAAATAATTGCATGATTTCTGCAACAAGTATTGTTGTTGTTGGTGATGTCGCTAAAACAGCTGACTTATTGCAGTAACTGCTGATGCTGTTATTGCAGCTGTAGCCGAACGACTACATCACTATTGCACAGACGGTTGTTGCTGCTGTTGCTGTTGTATCTAAACAACTGCATAATTTGCTGCAACTGGTATGTGTTTGATGCTGATGTTGATGAAATAGTTTTTTGCGTTTTTTTTTCTGTTTTTCCCGTTTATTAATTAAATATTAATTCAAATTAATTATAATTGTAATTACATATTTCGTTCAAATCGTTCTTGTGTTCGCCGTCGCCGTTACCACCACCATTGCATCCGCCGCCTCCACTGTCTTCGCAAGAGAGTTATTTGCCCTTCCTGCATCCCGCCTTGCCTCCCGTCTATCCCATCATCACCATCAATAATTCTTGCTATTCGACAGTCAGGAGCTCGTCGGAGCTGGTGACAAACATCTGGAGTGACCCACCACTGCCATTAAACTGCCCGAAACATAACTTGGTGCTCGCGTTGTCCAAAGGGAATCATTATAATCATTATATTAATAACAATAACAATAACAACAATAATAACAGTAAAAATATTAATAATGATTATAAGAAAAACAGTAATAATAAATAATAACAATAGTAGTAATATTAATAATTATTATAATTATAAGTATATTAACTAGTATTGTTGTAATTTTTCTAATGAAAAGAATACATCAAGCTTTTAGCTTGGCATATTTCTTCATTATAATTGTGTAATATACGTATGAATGCATGCATATTATGCATATGTAAACATACATATATATATATATACACGCATTTGTATAAACATACGTATATATATATTTATATATATATATATATATATATACATAAATGTTTACATAGTCATACATCCACACATTCGTAAATATATATATATATATATATATATGTAGTCTTCTAAATTCCAAGTGTCCTGGATTACATGCGGCTCTGCTCCGACTTCAAACAGTCATTTCTTGTCTGTGTTCTTGTTATTGGTTTATCACAAATATTTTCCTTCGTGGTATTTTGGAATCGCCAGCGTGCTTTGTGTATGTGAAGGTATGTGTGCATGGGTGTATGGGCGTATAGGTTTATATATATATATATATATGACAACGTGTTTGTGGATGTGGGTGTGGTTGTGGGTGTGTGAGTACTAATTATATGTATGTAATATATGTTTATGTGTGTATGTGTGTGTATGTCTATATATACATGCATACAAACATATATACGTACATAAACGTGAATGTACATATACATGCATATGTATGTATGTATGTATGTTTATATATATATATATATATATATATATATATATATATCTGTGTGTGTGTATGTATAGATATAAATGTATGTTTAGTTACATATTCCTAATTTTCTCTACTTGACATGCATGTTAATATGCATATTCATGTGTATGTACCTATATATGTCTGTATGTAAGTATATTTCTGTGAATGGGTACAGTAGTATATTTGAATGTAAGTTTGTAATATTATATATGAATGTGTGCATGTGAGTCTTGCATATATATATATATACTTTTTACCTCACGCCGAGGCCCCTTCCACTCGTTTCAGATATGGATCTATCGCCATTTTGTTGTTTACTTTCCCGCTTACTAACTTGTTTTCTAGCTTGGTTCACTGTTTCGTCGTTCATATTTCTCTTCAGCATTTCTTTGTTAGAATATAAAAGATGTAGGGCACTCGGTTTAATTTTGGCTTATTAAAATTTTTTTTACCATTCTCTGTCTTTATTCCCATTTTTATTGTTGCTGTTATTGCTGTAGATCTTGTTTGGTTGTTTGTTTTCTTTTTTCCTTCTGCGATCTGATTTACATACTTTTCCTTTAAATTCTTCCATTCATATATATATATATATATATATATATATATATATATATATATATATATATATATATATATATATATATATATATATATATATATATATATATATATGTGTGTGTGTACATATATTTATTTAAAATTTCTGTTATTTATTTTGGCTTCGGTGATTTTTCTCATTTTTAAAAGAATTTATATGTAAAAGTTAGGACACCTGGGAAAACGTTTCAAAGTTTTCTGTTGGTAAACCCGAGTAAAACGTGTATAGAAGTAAAGGGAGCCATAACAGTGTTAGTGAGGCGGGTGTGGTGTGAGAGGCTAGGTTAAATTGTGAAGTGTGCACCAATAGAGAGAGCCATAGCAGTGTTAGTGACAGGGGTTTTTTGTCGCGTGTGGCCGAGTTACATTGTGAGCTGTCACAGAAGCATATTTGTCCCTTGGCTGGTCTTGACTCACGCATGCACACATGGTAAATGTTCATCAAAATGTTTAGTTTTTCGGAACAGGTCCGGGTGTATGTCACCTTCCCTGCAAGTAAAAGAGATACACTTTAATAGTTATGGCGATGGCATGATAAATGTTGTCACCAAACAAGGAGAACACGAACAACAACAACAACGAGAACAACAACAGCAGAAGCAACAGCAACAGCAGCAGTATCAACAACAACAACAACAACAACAACAACAACAACAACAACAACAACAACAACAACAGCACCAATAATTATTACTACGAACTAGAAACCATGATGGAGTATAAAAATTGTAGGATTGTATGGGACTTCCCCGTGAAGACTGACCGTACTATTGAGGCAAGAAGTCCTGGTATGACTATATAGGACATAATAAACAGTGTAAGATCATAGACTTTGCTACACCATATGCTACACCGTATTCCAATCAAATTGACAAAATTAAGAAATATCAGGACACTGTCAGGGAGTTGTAGATATTGTGGAAGTCGAAGAATATAATTATTCAGTGAAACTTGCTACACTTATAACAACACCCAAACTGAAAGATATTGGAATTGGGACCATCACAAAAGTGCAATCCTCAGGGTTCTGCAAATATCATAAGAAAGATTCTTGAAATTTGAGAAACTTGTCATTAAGCACCAGGGTAACATTACCTGATAAATAAACTAGCATGTAATAAGTTAATAATAATAGTAATAATAATAATAATAATAATAATAATAATAATAATAATAATAATAATAATAATAATAATAATATTATAAAATAACCACCATAGGACTGCAAAAATACCTACTCCAGAAGCAAGGGAAACTAATACAAATAGCCACAAAACACGAGCAAAACAAAAAACTGTTTTCAGTATTTAAGGAAGCTGACAAATACAAACAAGAAATCAATCTACCTAACAAATACGAAGAAGAAGAAGAAGAAACAACAAAAGCTATAAAACAAATGAAATCCAAACTAAAACTAGAACAGCAACGGACCATGATAAAACGATGGCAAGAAAAGCCCCTACATGGTAAATACTGGGCTAAACTAAATGCGAAAGAAATAGACAGAGAAAAATCCCAGCAATGGCTGAGAAGCTCAGGACTCAAAGCAGAGACTGAAGGATCTTTAATTGCTGCACAAGACCAAAGCCTCCCCACCAGAAATTACCAAAAACACATAATGAAAAGAAATATAACAAGTAACTGTAGAATATGTGGAGATCGACAAGAAACAATAAATCATATTATCTCTGGCTGCCCAGTCCTGGCTAAGAAGGAATATATTCACAGACACGACAGAGCTGGGACCTATATACACTGGAAGCTATGCCAACATTATGGAATAGCAACAGAAAAAAGATGGTATAAACACACGCCAGAAAAGGTCACAGAAAACGAGAAAGCAACCATACTCTGGGATATGCCAATACACACAGATAGAGAAATTAAGGCAAATAGACCAGATATAGTTGTCAAAGATCATGAAGGAAAAAAATGCCTTCTAATTGATGTTTCAATACCAGCAGATGACAACGTTTCTCTAAAAGAAATGGAAAAACTTTCAAAATACAAAGACCTGGAAATAGAGATAACTCGAATGTGGAATCTAAAAACAGAAACAATTCCTATCATAGTAGGTGCCTTAGGTATAATAAAAAAATATTCAGACAAATACATAACAAAAACACCAGGACTTACAAATATATATAACATACAGAAAATTGCACTACTGGGTACTGCACACATTCTACGCAAAACACTTTCAATACAGTAAACATAAGAGCACCACAGCAAACCACAGCACATACCCAAGGCGCACAGAGCTGCGCTCGGTAGTGAAGTGAAAGCACGTTATAAAAATAAAACTACTGAATAATAATAATAATAATAATAATAATAATAATAATAGCAGTAAATGCCCGGATGCAGTACCAGGCAGTGGCTCTCATGGCTTCTGATCTTAATTGATTGGAAGTATTATCATGTGCATTGTTTTGTCTTGGTATAAAAAGATGGGCTACAGCAAATATTCTGCTTAATACCACAGATTTGCTTGTCAGTTGTTTGATCTTAACCAGTTGAGCGTGACACTTGTTGGCTGACGAGATGTGCATCTCTGATCATGAGCAGAAGTAGTCGGGGAGCATCATAGCCATGTGTTGAGAGGAATTCTTTGGGGTTTGAATAATTCACCTTTGGAAACATGGGTGTTTTGCTAAACATCCTTAAACAAACCTTAATTCAGGGACCTTTTGAGCGGGATGGGCTACTCGACCTGAAGAAAATTCTAACTGGGCCCCACCTTCGAGGTCATGCGCTGTTTATCTTGATATGAGATCACCATGTCGCGCACATATGGTTGTGATGCATGTGCCTGGTGTACCCTTATCAGACAGGTAGTCATGATGGGTATAATGGGCTTCATATATTTTACCCCAGTGTCATTTTGATGGCATGCACTGCTCTCTCACTCAACAACAACAATAATAATAATAATAATAATAATAATAATAATAATAATAATAATAATAATAATAATAATAATAATGGAATAATAATGGAATAGCAACAGAAAAAAGATGGTATAAACACACGCCAGAAAAGGTCACAGAAAACGAGAAAGCAACCATACTCTGGGATATGCCAATACACACAGATAGAGAAATTAAGGCAAATAGACCAGGTATAGTTGTCAAAGATCATGAAGGAAAAAAATGCCTTCTAATTGATGTTTCAATACCAGCAGATGACAACGTTTCTCTAAAAGAAATGGAAAAACTTTCAAAATACAAAGACCTGGAAATAGAGATAACTCGAATGTGGAATCTAAAAACAGAAACAATTCCTATCATAGTAGGTGCCTTAGGTATAATAAAAAAATATTCAGACAAATACATAACAAAAACACCAGGACTTACAAATATATATAACATACAGAAAATTGCACTACTGGGTACTGCACACATTCTACGCAAAACACTTTCAATACAGTAAACATAAGAGCACCACAGCAAACCACAGCACATACCCAAGGCGCACAGAGCTGCGCTCGGTAGTGAAGTGAAAGCACGTTATAAAAATAAAACTACTGAATAATAATAATAATAATAATAATCCTTTTTTCTATAGGTACAAGGCCTGAAATTTTGGGGGAGAGAACTAGTCGATTACATCTACCCCAGTGTTTCATTGGCACTTAATTTATCGACCCCGAAAAGATGAATGTATTGGTGTAAAAGATGGGCTACAGCAAATATTCTGCTCAATACCGCAGATTTGCTTGTCAGTTGCTTGACCTTAAACCACTTGAGCATGTCCGTTGGTGGCTGATGATATGTGCATCACTAATCACGAGCAGAGGTAGTGGTGGTGGTGGGGTATCATCGCCATGTGTCGAGTTGAATAATCCACCTCTGGAAACATAGGTGTTTCATTCAACATCCTTAAGCAATCCTTATCCAGGGACCTTTTGAGCAGGATGGTCTACGCAACCTCAAGAAAATTCTAACTGAGCCCTACCTGTAAGGTCATGCGCTGCTTATTTTGATATGAGATCATCCTGTCATGCACATATGGTTGTGTTGCATTTGCCTGGTATATCCTTATCAGACGGGTAGTCATGATGTGTATATTGGGCTTCGTATATTTGTATACCAGTATCACTTTGATGGCATGTGCTTCTCTCTCACTCAATGATGATAATAATAATAATAGTGATGATGATGATGATGATGATGACAGGTATGTTGGGCTTAAAAGATTTAAAATTTTGGCACAACACCAACAATTTCGGGGGAGCAGTTAAGTCGAGTACATCAACGCCAGTGTTCAAATGGTACTTCTTTCATCGATTCCCAAAAGAATGAAAGGTAAAATCAACCTTAGCGGAATTTGAACTCAGAACGTAAAGGCATAAGAAATATTGTTAAGCATTTAGCACGGCTTGCTAACGATCTTTCCAGCTTGCCGTATACGAAGTATTTTATTAAAACTCAATCTTTGGTGAGCTTTTAATCTCAAATTGTCTCCATTCAGTTTGTTGGCTTGCATTAAGATTCGTTAGCCTCCATTTCATTTGGGGAACAGATGGGTTTCTCTGGATAGAAAACTTCTTTTCCTGAATGACGGGCTCCTACGAGATAGATTCATCCCCTCAACGGTGAGCGCCTTTTTGTTAACTTCCCTCGTACTTTTTTGTTGCCTTTTGTTTTTTATTTCGTTAAAAGGAAGATATCCTTATTATTTTTTACCCTGAAATCTGACAACCCATTTCAGCCTATGTCGGTCAATGCGCTTAAGTGTATTCACCAATACTGCAGTGAAGTGGGACTTGCCGGAGGTAGTGCCATCTTAAAGTATGGACACACTAGGCAGTTGCCTAGGGACCTTTAGCTTCTCGGAGCCTCAAGAGTCTAGTAGCCCACTTCTCATCTATATATATGCTGTAGCTTGCTGTATCAGTAAGTAAATACTTCTGGGCCCAATATATTGATTTGTCCG
Organism: Octopus bimaculoides; assembly: GCF_046866305.1. NCBI lineage: Eukaryota > Metazoa > Mollusca > Cephalopoda > Octopoda > Octopodidae > Octopus > Octopus bimaculoides. The sequence continues at coordinate 34,005,790 of NC_142933.1, read as the reverse complement.
GGAGCCTATGATGCTTCTAAAACAGTCTTGCCCAGTAAGTCTATCTTATGGACAAAATGCTTCTAGGTGTTTATCCTTCATAGTTCATGTTGAAAAGAACACTTGTAAACAAGGGAGTTTGGTAAGTATTCGTCGCACTTTCATTTGACCAAGCGCCAGTTTATATGCTGTTGCTATGGTTGTTGTTGGTTGTAAAGAGTAAAGACCCCTTTCGGACCATAGGATTGCACCTAGAAAGTTATCGAGGCACAAGTCCGGGCAAGGTCGTTTATGGAAGACCAGCAGTCCCCCATGCATATCAGCCTCCCCTCTCCACGCCACCGATGTTATCCAAAGAAAAGGCAAAGGCTGATATAGCTTAATACCAGTGACATCACAACATGAAATAAAATATTCTACTCAAGAATACAGCACAGAGCCCGGTCCAGGAATCGATCTCACTACCTCATGATTGTGAGCCCAAGGAAATATCATTATTTTTTCTCATTTTCTGCAATTTTTATAATTGTATATTTATTACCATTTATTTTAGATTTATTTGCTTTCATGCTGTTCGACATTATTCTTTAGAGGGGCGATGTCTGTGTTTGGATACTGTGTAAAAGCAAGAATGTTTTATTGTGTAACAGACAAAAATGAAATGAAATTATTTAAAAATCAACCTTCGTTGTTATACCTCTCCACAGAAACAGACTCCCAAACTGTGCAACAGAAAGTTCTATATTAAAGAACATATACCATCAAATTATTTTTTATGCGTCTGTAAAGCACGTATGTATAATAGCGTATGTATAATAGCGTATGTATAATAGCGTGCGCACACACATGATGTTATTGCACGAACTACGTCAGAAGGGAGTTAACCTACTTAGTTGATCTAAGGGAGATAACTTTGCCAATTTTGCAACTGCTATCATTAGAATGAAACCAGGGGAAATTAACGTCGTCTACTTTTGAAACCATACGCATCTGTAGCGAGTCTGAATAGTCATCCGAGTGAGTCAAAAACACTGTTGACTACGAGAAAGCACAGAGAGACGGCAATCATTTGTGAAGACAGAGAGATCACCATGTATGTATTATAAAGGGAGAGGGACAGCCATGAACTCACACAGGAGAACTTGAGAAAAATGGGGGAATTCCTGTAGAATTTCAAACTTGTAAAATGAGGATTGGAGGGGTGTTTTGTTTGTTGAAACAAAAATAAGAATGGTATGTGAAGGAAAGATGACTGTGTTGGGTGCTGCACGTCACGGTCAAGCTTTTGGCTTTCAGAAGTGTTGTTTTATCTCACTGTTTTTTTTTTTTTTTAATCATTATTGTCTCGTGTATCCACCGCTCAGGCTCCCCTCAATCATTCGTTTTTTCTCTCCTCTTCTCACTTCTATTAGGTTCAGGTATCGGTTCTGCACTGGCCGTAATATCCATTCCTTCTCCCTAGATTATCGTCTCACTGAAATTTTCTCTTCGCTCATGGTTTTCCTGCAGGTGTTGGCCTGCAATAATTTAAATAGAACATTAACACCATCAAGCTCACCAGTTTCAAAGCGCTTAAAAGTGTCATGGACACTGGCTATTTCTTTAGACATAGCAGGTTAAAAAATATCAAAACCAAAAGACAACTGGTATCTATGAGCTTGTGATCGTTCTTCTGTCACCTCACCTCGTTTTATTGTATGTTTAGGACCACATTGTGCAAAGTATCCATCAGGATCTTAAGAGGTAGACTTTGACCTCGGGGAAATTTGGTTGTTTTTTAAGAGGCTCTCTTATTGTATTGGTTTTGGCTGCAGTATTCTGCAACGTGGAAAGGTTTGTAGTTGGCTGGTCTTTTTAGAAAATGCGATCTAAAATATTTGTGTATAGGTTACATAATCAGATTTGTGATTTGTAGAGGTCAGTAACTGGTCTCCTGCTTAGATAGTAAAGCCAGTCTTTCAGGTTTTTTGTCATGGCTGTGTTACTGATGTATGAAATAAGATTTAGTAAACATAATTATATATATAAGAAGTTCGATTAGCAATTATATAGTTCTGAGTTCGGTCTCATTGCGCGGCCCTTCATTCAAGTGTCATTTACCATGACCTCAAATCAATCCGAGCCGTATAAAATTGGATAACGGAAGACTCTTCCGAATAGAGTGTATCAGATAAGCTCGTGATTCCTTCTATGTTCTTTATATCAGTTCTGAAAGACCAGACAAGTTCACAGACACAGACCTTTCTCCCTTGGCTATCTTTGAATAGAATGCTTTGTTTTTATGGTTTCATATAGAATTTTATTCTTCGATACTAAGTTCATCTAATAGAATAAGGATATAAAACGAGAAGAGAATTTTAAATGTGGCGTGAAAACCACACTTTAGATGTAATCATGGTTTTTGTCAACAAATGACATCACCTGAGAAGTAATTTAATGACAAGGATTGCAAGATCTACAGAATTCTAATTTCATACATTGCACACGAGGGATAATTATGGGAATATTCTGTAACGATTTAGTTTAAAAGTGAATAAAACTGTAAAGATACAAAAAGATCATATGTAATTTGTTCAACCATCGCATTAAAGGAATATTTTAGTGTGTTATTGTCTAATATTATTTCATATTACCAGTCACTATGAAAACACAGTTACCTCCCCATATAACAGCCGATGTTCCGAAAGCAATTCTTCGGAAGTTTGTGATAAGTGACTGTGATAACTTGGCTTATTTTTAATATTTTATTATTAGTAACAATTATTGTAACTGGCAGGCTTATGCTTATTTGAATCCCTGGTACATGGCATTTGGTCTCCCATTCTTAATGTGGCCGCACTAGTCACTGGAAAATTTTGTTGTAGAGTTAAAAATATAAAAGCGCGTCTTATACGTCGACAAATACGGTATTTACAAACATTTCGGGTATTCAATAAACAAAGTTTCGTTAATAATGGACTAAAGTGTGCCAAATATAAACTCAACTCAAGGTTTGTAAGTTCGGCGTTTATCAGCAATTTCTTTATGATTTAAAATATATTGATCGAATCCCATCATCCCTCACTAATATCCTAATTTCATATTGGTAACAATTCCTCAATTCAAACCACACGAACTCTCAAATGAGTTGTTGAAGTCTCACGTACGAAGTATAAAGTGCACGATCGGAACATGAAATCCCATTGGTACGTGCTACAAGGGACACTACTCTTACAAAACACGTTCTACAAATACACTTTCGACTCAATAACTGTATTACACAACTGTCAAAATACCATATTAAGGAATCATTTTAGTGTATATTTTGAAGTGATTTGACACAGCTAAAACATCTATGGTTGGACACTACAACGGCAAATGTAAGCTGCATGTAGCAGCTTACACGCAAGCAGAGGTCTTGTATGTACTGAGGACGAATGGTTCTCTGAAAATACTGGCTAATTCACCATTGCCCAACCTGAGGCAAATGAAATATGTTAGAAGAGGAAATTAAAAATTGTTAGTACCATTTACTGCATAAGCAAGGACATAGTATTAAAGAAAATACAGATAAGGTCAATTTCTAAATTCTTTGGTCTATATGGCTGATATATTTTTCCGATAAACCATTCCGCGTAAGTCTCTACAATGTGATGTATGAATACGTGCTGATTTACAAAGCGTTTATGTGGGGAATAGCGACGAGTGGGAATAAAAAGTGGAAATATTTCCAACACAAACAGCTACATTTTTATGTCTAGGTATATTTTAAAAGTTTTAGTTACGAAGGAGGGCAGTGCTGACAACTCTTTAGAGGACCACCAAGACTAGTAAGGTGGGTTGAGATTGAGGAAGTAAACCTTAAACCTGCCACCTAGTTCGAATGCTTACAAGAGAGTGGTGTCCACTAAAGGCACCCTAGGAGCCAAGTGATGGTATTAAACCGGGTGACAGCTTAGTACTACCACCCAAAATTCAAAGGTCAAGTATGACGCAATCTATTAAAGCCGTAGATAACTGAAATTTAATAATGAAGAAACTTGTTTGTATCTGTTAGGGCTTGTACTCAGAATTTATAGCCCTCATCGAATTCTTACACATGATAGATGGTTCTCTTGAAATAAGAAAAAAAATTACTCTCGAAAGGGACACGTTATGAATAGTAAAGAGACACCCACTAAATATAATTCCGAATGGGATCTTCACAGTAGATGTCATCCCTACAATTTAATCTTTACTTTAAAGAGCATTATTTCCAGAATGAAGAGCACTTTGACCATTACCTGGTGCCGGTTCTCTCACCCATTTTACACACATGCCTTTACACGATATCGTCTTCAACTGTGGATGGGTTTCATTAAATGGATCGGAGCACCAGTCATCTTTGTTCAAACAGTGATAGCAAGTGATCGGATCTCTAGAATCTGAAACGAAGGCAGAAAAAAAAAAACAACATTAATTTTAACGAAATATTTAGTTGGAAGTACAAATCAGAGACTTGTCTGCAACCGTACACACACACACACACACACACACACACACACACACACACACACACACACACACACACACACACATGAGAGGTGCTAAAAAGTTCCTGGCTTTGGCTAAAAGAAAATACAGAATTTTCTTATTTTATTCTTTTATTCAATATATTGGTCTCTCAAATTCACACACTTATTGCAGCGGCCATAAGGTTTTTCTAAGCCCTGTAAAAGAAATCGGAAGGGTGGACTTCGAATTAGGCCTTTCGTGATACCCTTGAAGCCAGGAACTTTTCAACACCCCACGTATATCTATCTATCTATCTATCTATCTATCTATTTAGAGGACCACCAAGGCTAGTAAGGTGGGTTGAGATTGAGGAAGTAAACCTTAAACCTGCCACCTAGTTCGAATGCTTACAAGAGAGTGGTGTCCACTAAAGGCACCCTAGGAGCCAAGTGATGGTATTAAACCGGGTGACAGCTTAGTACTATCTATCTACACACACACACACACACACACACACACACACACACACACGCACACGAACACACGCACATACATAATATGTATGTATGTATATGTGTATATATATATATATATATATATATATATATATATATATATATATATATATACATATTTATTTATATATATTGTATATCTATACATATAAATTTGACATGGGCGATTCTTTCTTGTCTTGGGATTCACGGTCAAACGGTTAGGTGGAATTGCGCGATAAAATGACAGAGATGTTTAGAATGATCCGGTGGTGATGCTGGGCTTTGTATTTTTTTCATAGCTCCCATGGCTAGCGAGATAATCTACTATAATAATACTCTTGTGTTTATGAATGAGAAAGGAAGGGGTGATAGATGAATAAGGAAAGAAGGGGTGATGTCATACTTGATAGCAGGATGATGAAAATTGTACGCTGAAAAAATAAATCAAACAGCGTTTCAACTCTGTGTGAATATATGTGTGTGTATGTAAAACGGGGTATGTGAATGTGTGTGCGTGTGTATGTGTTTGTCTGTGTGTGCGTGTGGGCGCAATGGAAGTGGAATGGTTATTCTTTGTTCGCTTAGTATTTGGGTTTATGTTTTGATTTGTTTGAATCTTAGTTGTTTTATTTTGTTGGTCAGTTATTTTTAGCGTTTTGACAGAAAAAAAGTAATTCTAAAATTATTTTTTAACGTAAGCGTGCCCAAACAAGTCGCATGCTTACACAGAGCAGGTTTTACAGCCACATCATCCAAACAGACTGAGTGAAACCGGGCTTAGCTGCTAGTATATATATATATATATATATATATATATATATATATATATATATATATATATATATATATATATATATATATATATATATATATATATATATATATATATATATATCGCAGAATAATGCTAATAATATAGCCTGAAGTGTAGGTGGGTAGCCACCTACACTTTTCTCTGCAAAATAGGGGTAGTTTATCCTGTTCAGGCTATATTATTAGCATTATTCTGCGATTGAGAATTTAAAATCACTTCTTTAACTTTCTAAAAGACATCTCAACGCTTCTAAAAGCAAACTTCGTTTGTTTATTTACGTTTGTCGTAATTTGAATTTAACACACACACACACACACACACACACACACACACACACACACACACATATATATATATATATATATATATATATATGTTGTTGTACTTGGGGATGGTCATATTGCCAGTTTAGCCAATAAAAACACACGCACTGTATATTTGGTGTTAATTTTTTTTTTTTTTTTTCAGCTTTATATTACATTAATCTTAATCTTAATCTTATTTCGGCCAGAGTTCTTTCGTCACACTTCTGTGACCTCATCAGTGGTCCTTTGTTTCCTTCTTTCTTATGTGTATCTCACCTTGCTAACTATCAGCCATACAAAATGGCTGATAGTTAGCAAGGTGAGATACACATAAGAAAGAAGGAAACAAAGGACCACTGATGAGGTCACAGAAGTGTGACGAAAGAACTCTGGCCGAAATAAGATTAAGATTAAGATTAATGTAATATAAAGCTGAAAAAAAAAAAAAAAAATTAACACCAAATATACAGTGCGTGTGTTTTTATTGGCTAAACTGGCAATATGACCATCCCCAAGTACAACAACATCTGTTTCAACACACGATTTCACATAAAAAATCTTGCAAAACATATATATATATATATATATATATATATATATATATATATATATATATATACACATTTATATATACACATATACATACATACATACATACATATATATACACACACATACGTGGAAAACAACATCTATTTTTATTCCTAGAATTTTAAGATTTCCTCTTTGTTTCCAATACCCCTCATAGCGTTACCGTTATTTCGTTTAGGTCAAAATAACATCAAGCAATTTCTGTATTGGTGATGTGAGTTCGCCATCAAATGACGTCAACGCAGCCCTTGATGACGTCAAAAACTGTGCAAAGCCACTTATGACTAAGTGACACAAATGAGACTGGCTACTCTAGCGAAACATCAGCAAAGGTTATGGTATTAATGATGGTGGTGGTGTCATTGGTGGTGTTGATATTGATGGTGGTTGTCGTATTGGGATTGGCGATGCTGGTCGTTGTAGTGCAGCTGAGGTGGCTTTGGTATCTGCTGAGGGGAGTGTTGATTGTAGTGATGGTCGTGGCTAGGTATTAGCATTAATGTTGGTGGTAGTCGTATTTGGAGTTGATACATACATACATGCATACATGCATACGAACAAACGTACGTACATACATACATACATACATACATACACACGTACGTACGTGCTTACATACATAATACATACATACATGCATACACACATACATATATATACATACGTACGTACGTACAAACATCAGGGGTTGTAGTGGTCATATCAGTACTGGTAGGGAAATTAGTGGAATCGGTGAGATTAGTTAAATGACGATAACAACACCAACAGCATGGTTATGAGTGTGTATGTGTGTTTGTATGTGTGTGTGTGTGCACGTATGTAGGTATGGGTGTGTATTGATACTGTTATCGGAATATCGAGTGTTATCGATAGCGAATGTAAGTAGCATCCCTTTATCGTAGTGCTGACAACTGCAGCAGCTATAATACAAGCATACATACACATATACATATGCAGTCACCACATATAATGTGAAACAATTCCCTGGGTACGATATATATATATATATATATATAATTCTTTTATTCTTTTACTTGTTTCAGTCATTTGACGGCGGCCATGCTGGAGCACCACATTTAGTCGAGCAAATCGACCCCAGAGCTTATTCTTTGTAAGCTTAGTACTTATTCTATCGGCCTCTCTGGCCGAACCGCTAAGTTACGGGGACATAAACACACCAGCATCGGTTGTCAAGCGATGTTGGGGGGACAAACACATACATACAAACATATACACAGTGTGTGTATATGCGAGTAAAAATAAATACAAAAAAAGGGGTTTTGTATGATTGTGTATAGAGGAATATATTATTTTGTTTAAACGAGTTCCAACACTGTCTGTTTTTTATGTTTTATTTATATTCCTGCAAAACCAATGTGGGATATAGAATATGGAATATACAATATATAATATATAATATAATATACAATATATAATATAAAATA
>NC_142933.1:33982686-33992686 GCF_046866305.1 Octopus bimaculoides | reverse complement strand
CCCGATGCATTCAATATAAGATTGCCGAATAATAACGATATCTAATTGTGGTGCAAGGTAAACAATTTTCAAGGGAGGAAGTTAGTAGATACCATCAACTTCACTTCATAACAAATACTGAATTTTATCCTGAAGCACCATCAGAAAGAAATAATGTGGGGTTTACAAGAGATACGTTTTATACGGCGAGCAATGAAGCTAGAGCTGCTACAGAAGTTTGTAATAAACATGGTTGTAAATCAAGAATAAAGCTTTTAACTTAATTGTTTCTCTGAACAATAAACAGAGTTTACTGATTTAAATTGGAAGTGAGTAAGCCATTAAAGAATTAAAGTTTTTGTAAAAAATTATAGGCAGCTACATTCTGCAAATCATTAAGTGTTAGAGGATTTACAAATGAATAATATACATACATACATACATACATACATACATACATACATACATACATATATACATATATATATATATATATATATATATATATATATATATATATATATATATATATATATATATATATATATATATATATAACAATAAGAGAATGGAGGGGAATATGAGGTACTCATCAACTTGCAGACACGCACCCACTTATTGCACTTGGTAAATCACTTGTGTAACAATAATTGGGTACCCTCCCTCCAGCAGTATATTGGATAGATATTATCCCTTAGTGGGTTGGATTCTCAACCCCCAACTCTCTTGGATTATATATATATATATGCATACACATACATACATGCATACATACATACATACATACATGCATACATACATACTATTGTGTATACGCACGTACACTGACACAAACGCATGATCCCCAAAAAAGAAAGAGAACGCAGTTCCGATAACGGACAGAGTCAACCTGAAAAGGTTGCATGACGCAACGAAAACTTTAGTAAAGATAAATAAATAAATGAGTGGAAATCAGACCGGTGAATGTGTTAAATTAATAAGGCACTAAAAGAAAATGACTCTCCCCAGACATTGTCATTGGACTGCAGCCATGCTCCTACACTGCCATAAAGCATTTTAGCCCAACAAATCGAGCCCAGTATTTATTTTTTAAAGTCTGGTTCTTATTGTATCGAGGTCTTTAACCTGAACTTCTAAGCTACGGGGACGTAAGTTAACTAAGAGCGGTTGTCAAGCAGAGTGGGGAGTAACAAACACACACATATACGACAGATTTCCATACAGTTTGCATTATCCAAATTCAACCACAGAGCTCTGGTCGACTCGAGACTATAGTAAGAGACATTTGCCTAAAGACATTCTTAGTCGAACTGAACTCGTAACCACAAGGTTACAAGGTTCTTAACCAAACAGTTTGTGTGCGCCTATAAAATTTCAATATAAAAGAAAATAACAGCTGAAGTTAGAAAACTAACGAATAATCCTTTTTCATATTAAAAATAAGGGATCTGTACTGGAGAACAATGTTACAACCTACGTTCGAAACCAGAGAAGACATACATACGTTAATGGAGTTTTGTTATAGTGCATGGGAAGAAAAGTTACAACAACATTTGAGTAGATCGAGAGATTAATTGAGAAGTTGAGGAAGTTAAAGGTCAAGTGTTCTCTAAGATTTGTGTGAAAGTCGTTCAATTATGCTTTCAGATAAATAAAATGTATCATTTGCTGATGGTTTTATGATAATTATTGGAAGAAGTTCAGCTGCATCGTGAAACCAATATTTCTAGCAATGTAAATTTCTGTTCTTAGATTCTTTGCCATATCCTGCTTAAATGTTTAGCAATGATTCCGATTGCACTGCCCTAATTTGGAAATCGTAAACGATAAAAATGACCGCACTCAAACATTTCATACAAATTTTAACAGAAATGTTATCAAGATACAATGAAGAAATTATGCTGATTGGATTGTCGCTTTGGATAGGGACGATATTGTTATGTGACAAGTAATGTTTGGTTCAACCGATCAGAGTCCACTAACGAAACCTGGAATAAGAGTATCAAAAGAAGCTATCGCCTGTTCTTTAACAGCTGAAAGCATGGTTGGGTTTTAATCGGTTTAATGTCGGCCGTGCATCTGCACACATGTATGCAATATTTTATCGAAGAAGACAAGAAATTATCCATACATGCAACACTCTTCTTGCCACGGCACTTATGTGCCGATACAGCTTGAGACCAACTTGAACAAATACCGCAAACATATCACCCGAGCCCGCAAAAACATCGCCTTGGATTGGCACTATTTTATCGACATCGAAAGGATGGAAAGCAAAGTTGATCTCGGTGATATTTGAACTTAAGGCGCAGAGAATCGAAACAAATGCGGCGAGATATTCTATCTAACGCTCTGATGAATCTGCTAAGCTGTCCTGCTTATCTGGAAACACAGCAGATATATCATTATTCATTGGAAGTGGCTAATGTCACCATTGTTCAATATAGTTATGGCGTAGCAGCAGTAGAAGCAACATGCCGAGGAAAATATCTATTGACATCACAGCTCACTTTAGTTTTGACACAGCAATATTTTATGACGTCAAAAGGAAATATCTAATGACGTCACTGTACACTTTATGACACACGATCGTACTACCTCAGCAACTAGCCGTATTTTAGTTGTAGTGGATAACTATGTCGTCGAACCATGCTATGTTGCCGTATGATGTGCAAAGATTGTCTATAGAAGAGGTAAAATGGGAAAAGCTAAAAGAGTGCTGGCATCCCCTAAAAGAATATAAAACTTGATCCAGGACGGAACCAATGTGTAAAGGTACAACGTGTGAAGATTTTAACTGGGGTTAATGTGTAAAGGTAGATAAAGCAAAATAAAGGATGTCTATTGGAAGTGAAACCCGAATTAAGACTCAGAGAAAACGGAAGTATACTGCAATAATCAATAGGAAGTCATAGACTGCAGTTACTGAATATGTATCGAATGTGGTTCATATTAGCAGAGCAGATATCCACATATATTATATGGAATAATTTAAAGAATCTCAAGAGGGAATCTACTGCTTGGCAGGCAAAGAAATTATGAAAGGTTATTCATGAAAATGGTAAAATAGATGCAGACATGTAAGAGTATTAAAGGCTTATGTACGGAAACAAAAGTCTGAGTAGAATGGTATTTGGTGAATGGGGAATAGAATACGATACATTATGTGAATGGATAAGTACTGTGTGTGTATGAGAGAGAAGAGGCAGAGGGAGAGTGTGAGAGAAAGAGAGGGAGAGAGGAGGAGAAAGAGGGATGGAGAGAGACGGAGAGAGAGAGAGAGGGAAAGAGGGGAGAGAGAGAGAAGGGGGAAGAGAGAATGTTGCTCTGTTAAAATAGACGCAGAAGATAAAATACTTTGCGTGGTGGTAGTGATGAAATACAATGATGCAGAAATCAGAATGAAGTGTGAGAGAACAATGAATGGCGCATAGAAGCAACAACGGCGGAATTTGAGAATAAATAACCCCCCAAAAAAGAAAAATGTTGAGAATTAAAGATTAAGTTGTATAGAGATAAAACAAAATGATGTATGTAATATGTTAGATAAAAACCTGGAGGAGGGGGTTTAAGCTGCGATTTAGATGACAGAGAAAAAAACTTGTTTCACCATTAACAGGCAGTAGCAAATGGATGGAACGTAACAGAAGAAATAGGTAAATAAACAAAGATAGAAATATCTGATTTTTAAAAACTGTGTAGGCAAAATTGGAAAAGATAGTATATGATCTGTTGACTGGATATCATTGTTACCAAGAATGATTGTTAAAAACATGACAATAAAGAGCACATTAGTACAATGGTTCTCCACTCGACAAACACTAGTATCTCCACCCTAAGCAAAAAGTGGAACTTTCTGTCATACCCGCTCCGCTTTGTATAAGAACACAAAATAGAGTTTACATGTGTATAATTATTTTTTCTTCATAATGGTGTTGAACATGTTAAAAAAATTAAAGTTGCCCTAATATTATTAAAACAGCAATCCTCACGTTAAAGACATTGTCAGTAGCTTATATTAAACAGGAACTACTGATGTGAAGAAATTCGAAGAGTTGGGACGAAGTATTAACGTACGAGCTTTAAATTCTGCAGGTCAATGTTTAGGAAGAAAATTTTTGTTCCGGTTAATTGCATTCCAGACATAAAGAATTAACTAGGGTGTTTAGAACTCGATGTAGATGATAAACAGCAGGGATGATTTACGAAATGAGAGGAATGGGTACCAGGTGGATAAGACGGTGGTGGCCCACGAAAGGTACGACTCCAGAGGCTGAGGAATAGTTGTAGAAGCAGTACAAGAGACGGATAGATAGAAAATTGTAGCAGATGCAGATTGTAATGTTTCAACAATTGAAGATTTGATTATCACTCGGAACATTTACCATTCAATGCTGTTTAGAATACTATATTGCTGCTGTACTGTTACAGACATGCATTCCACGTGTGACGTGCCAAATATCATTAACTGATAATTGCTAGAGCGGTGTCTGACTCTAGACAATAAACTAGGCCTATTGGATATAGCTTTGACGGCAATATAGATATGCAGACACATTAAAAGATCATCTAAGATTATGAAGCCCAGTATTTGGAGAGAACGTAAAACTTTCAGCTGTTGTACTTTTAATGCAGTTGCTGTGTATACTTTATAATGAAAAGTAATAGTGTTTATGTACAACTGAATGATGTGAAGATATCATATCTCACTAGTCGGCTGTTTCCAAACTTACGGAGCAATACAATATCTGCAACTAAAGTTCAGTGTATATTAGAAATGCCATCAAATATATATTGCAAACTCAAAACAAGTCATTCTAGTGATGCATCATGGTAAATAATATGAACTGTATATTGCTACATATAAGTATACACAACCTACTTTAGGTAAAAAAATAGACGAAAATGTTGCTTACAAATACATTTTATATTTTTGTTGATATACTTATATCTCTCTCTCTCTCTCTCTCTCTGTCCAGATTTAAAAGTGGTAGTGCAACGTATAAGATGTTTGTAGTGGATTAGGCTACTGGAGTGACGTTTGTACATTTTTTAAAACTATAAAGCTACATATGAGGCTCTATTTTGCCAGTAGCAGCACACGAAACACTTGAACCTGAAGTCACTGATATAACTTCACACAGAAACATAGTTCATATCCAGCGAAATGATATCTCAATTCTGCATAGTTATTTCATTACCTGCGCATTAATATATTTCTCAACCAGTCAACCAATCAACCAGCCAACCAACCAACCAGCCAGCCAGCCAACCAACCAACGAATCAAATCACACTATCTATCTATCTATCTATCTATCTATCTATCTATCTATCTATCTATCCATCTATCTATCTATCTATCTATTTGTTTGTCTGCTGTCAGTTTCTCTCTCTCTCTCTGTACATACATACATACACACACACACATATATATTTATACGTACACACACGCGCGCACATATACATCAAGGACATGCATTACAACCATAGCTGCGTGACATAGTGACATCATATCGAGATAAATAGCAGACGGGGACCAGTTAGAATTGCCTTCAGGTCGAGTAGCCCATCCCGCTCAAAAGATCTCTGAATAAGGGTTGTATAAGGCTGATGAATGAAACACCCATGTTTCCAGAGATGAATTATTCAAACCCCAAAGAATTCCTCTCAACACATAGGCATAATGCTCCTCCACTACTCCTGCTCGTGATTGGAGATGCATATATCGTCAGCCACTAAGGGACATGCTCTACTGGTTAAGGTCAAGCAAGTTACAAGCAAATCTGTGGTATTGAGAGGATATTTCCTGTAGTCCAAGATAAGAAACCATGAGAGCCACTGCCTGGTACTGCGTCATCACCGTCGTCATCGTCATCATCATCATCATCATCATCATCATCATCATCATCATCATCATCATCATCATCATCATCTTTATTATTATTATTATTATTATTATTATTATTATTGAGTGAGAGAGCGGTGCATGCCATCAAAGTGACACTGGGGTAAGATATACGAAGCCCTGCATACCCATCATGACTACCCATCTGATAAAGGTATACCGGGCACATGCATCACAACCATATGTGCGCGACATCATGATCTCATATCAAGATAAACAGCACATGACCTTGCAGGTGGGGCCCAGTTAGAATTTCCTTCAGGTCGAGTAGCCCATCCCACTAAAAGGTCCCTGAATAAGGGCTGTTTAAGGATGTTGAGCAAAACACCCATGTTTCCAAAGGTGAATTATTCAAACCCCAAAGAATTCTTCTCAACACATGGCTATGATGCTCCCCCACTACTTCTGCTCGTGATTAGAGATGCACATATTGTCAGCTACCAAGGGACATGCTCAACTGGTTAAGGTCAAACAACTGACAAGCAAATCTGTGGTATTAAGCAGAATATTTGCTGTAGCCCATCTTTTATACCAAGACAAAACGATGTACATAATAACACTTCCAATCAATTAAGATCAGAATCCATGAGAGCCACTGTCTGATCATCATCATTGTAGTTGTTATTGACGTTGTTTTCCTTCTCCAGTCTCTTTTATATTGTGTCTTTGTATTTTAAACTTCCTTTTTCATTCCACCAAAATCTTTTGATTATGTCTCTTGTTAGCAAAACTTAAATTTATCTTCATCCATTTCTCTCAAGTAGCATTAATACAAACAAGACATGCACATTCACGTTGTCTGCCAAGATAAATTTAGACACCACCAACTTGATATAGTTTGCGTGTTACGGAGGATATATCAACTGAGAGAAGTGAAGAACGCTAAAGATATGGAAACAATAATAGAAATAAAGGAAGAGGATATGCCATAAGCTGATGGATGTATTGGTTAGAAATTTAAGAACCGTAGAAAACTAAATCAATGGAAAACTGTCGGAATAATGAATAGTTCCCGATACGGGTGCTACAGTGGAGTAATCTTCATTCAAAGGTGTTTCCATATGTTGTTACTTTTGAGTTTCGTGTTTATGCTCTCGTCAAGAGCATCTTCGAATCTTTAGAGAAGCGACATTAGAATACACACACGCACGCACATAAACACAGACACACACAGACACACATACACACACACACACAAACAAACAAACAAACACACACACATACACGCACACACACGCGCGCACACACACGCACACACGCGTCTATATCTTTTATCTTTTACTTGTTTCAGTCATTAGACTGCGCCCATGTTGTAGCACTACCTTGAACAATTTGTTTTAGTCGAATGAATCGACCCCATTACTTGTCGTTAAACCTGGTACTTATTCCATCGGTTTTTCGCCGAACCACTAGGTTACGGGGAAGTAAACACACCAACAATAGTTGTCGAGTGGTGGTGAGGGATGAACACAAAGACAAACACACACACACATGCACCCCCCACACACATATTTGTATATACGTACATATGCATACATGAACCTTCATACATACATACATACATACATACATATATATACATATATATATGTATATGTAAATGTATATGTACATGTTCATGCATATTCACAGGTATACACACATACATACATACATGCATACATACATACATACATACATACATACATGCATGCATACATACATGCATATATACATATACATACATACATACACACATACACACACACACACACACACACACACACACACATAAGGTGGGAGAGAGAGGATAGAATTGAAACTTAGAATTGTCAAACGATATAAAGAGGGTGCTATTATAAGAGAGAAATGAAAAATACGTTTCTAGACAGACAGATATGAATGCTGAAGGGAATAAAAATAGGAAGAAAGCAAAACGATACATGAAAGAAATGCCTGTTTTACACTATAGAACATTTTACAAACCGGATGTTGAAATAATGAGTTTCCGGTTAACAAGTAATGATTGCTGGACATATTGCAAATATGGAAAGTCGAAAGAGATTCAATATAATTTCTTTTGATGTAGCGAAAGATAAAAGCAACCGATATGGGTGGGTAGGCGTTGTGTCATACGCTGTTGAGGTGAACTAACAATTACTGTATTAGCTTAACACCATTTTAAATTGTCTACTACCACAACGGTAAACGTAGAGGAAATTTAGTAACGTGGTTGTTTGCCTAGACCATTTTTACACTGCACAGAGTCATGTTGAAATGAATTATAAAAAATAGATACAAGAACAAAACTCTTTAACACAACATTCACAGAATCCATTCAAACCCAACAATAGTCATCAAATGGGTTATACTCCTCTTCATTTATTCTAATGGTAACACAAATACCATCAAATATATCACAATAAGATTATTTGTAGACGAATCCAAGCTTTAGGATGTTATCAACAAAGTAGGTAACTAAATAAAACTCTAATCTGTTCGTCATGCTGTATATAAAAAGTGAAACAGAACAATGGCTGCACAATAAGCAATTTGTGTGTACTTATGTTGGGTACACTTCCGCTTTAGGGAAAAAAGGGATTTACTTAAACCACCATATTTCCTTCACAAATAAGAAACTCTCATGGCGTCAGTTGTCAAAAGCTTACATGTAAATAAATATTAACGATAAATTTAACTGGAGAGATCACACTAACAATAAACAATGATATAATTCAAGAAATCCAGGAATCACCGTACTTCTATTCTCTAACTTTCCATGGTCTCAAAATAACAGAAATGAGGTACTTCAAAAGAAAATTACAAAATACATAAATAAAAAATAAAATAATGTTTGTTGTCACTTCAGCGTGGCTGTTCCATACGGAACTATGTTACAACATTTTAACCCCAGGAAAAACATCTTTTCCAGCTGGTTAACGGCACACAACCTGTTTCTGATACATTGTAAGTAAGGGAGCGAACCACTCTCCTCCCCTAGCAATATATCAGACACAGGTTGTGTGTCGTTAACCAGTTGGAAAAGATGTTTTCCTGGGGTTAAAATGTAGTAACAGTTCGTATAGAACAGCTACACTGAAGCGGAATCTAACATTACGTTTTAGTATCGTTACTACTTGTATCTCTTTTAGACATTTTGGAACTAGCTACTATGCTTGAATAAAATAACATAAAAACAGAAATAAAGTGATGACACATGTTTAAGGACATGAAATCTCTTTATTATTTAGATGGCGACCAAAATGCTCACATTCGATTCTCTCCAACATCACAGTCAACATATATACGATTTGTAAAAAGTGGAAAAATTATAAGATTGATGTTGCCTAACCCAAGGCTAGGACATAGTCACATTATCAAAAATAATCTTACAACACATAATCACATCGCGAAGCAAATTTTTACAGAAACAAATCGGAGAATGCAAATAACCTTCAAAAACCCGGCTGTTTTCATCAATAATACCCCCCCCCCCTACCCTAGTGAGCTATTGCGTGTGTGTGTGTGTTTGTATGTATATATCATTTATTTACATCGTAGAAGAACCGTTTAAAACGTACACAAAGATGTTAAATTCATTTTAAATTCATCTGATGAGGTGTCAAAATTTTCGTCGTATTTCTGCGATCTTATTGCCAACGACTCAGATCTATTGAAACTGTTTGAAACCCGATAATGGGAAGCTCTTACACCTTCATTATTTTCTCTTGTTTTTATTTAAAAAATCTATACATTTAATTTATTGTATTTCAGTCTTTCCCGTTGACATTAGAGACACATATTTGTTGTATTCACAGAACTATTTATCTAAAGATGAACTAGAAGCAACAACACAACAACAACCACAGATGTAACTATATAGTCTGTTGTTCTACTTGTTTAGCAATGGAGCTACAGCGAAGGGTGTCATTGATCAGGTCGCAGATGTGTAACAAAAGTTTCGACAATTGTGAAATAAATTTAAATTTGAAGTAAATTTTACAGCCTTGTTATTCAATAGCTTTTCTCTAATGCAGTTCCTCTCCTTTCAACACACAGCCCCAGATCAAGTCATTTGTAATACAAACAGAACTCCGGTGTAATTTATTTATTTCAACGATTCCAACGTACGTGTA
>NC_142933.1:33972686-33977686 GCF_046866305.1 Octopus bimaculoides | reverse complement strand
TGTCTTGCAATAATTTAAACCTAACCGAACATTCCATATTGGTTCTCATATATTAAACATCTACTAATTCTCTCTACAGTGAAGAAAATCTTTTCAGAAACAAACACGAACTGCCAATTATGTTCCTCGGTTGTTCTTATTCCATTCCATTTAGTCGTTAATGAATTCAAGAGACACTCAGACGCCACAATTTCTTATTTCCTTTTCCAATTTCTCTTAGTTTATGAATTTAATGCTGAATATCATCAATAGAGAAGATGACAATCTACAGACTGATGTATACTTGTCACACAACGTGGTCTTCCGTGTTTTATTAATGACTCAATATCTTAAAGTTCGCTACAATAAAGTCTGCTTCCTTTACTTGTTTCAGCCATTGGGCTAATGGCGAACTGGGACACCGTTTGCCGAGTTTAGTCGAACAAATTAACACCAGTACTTATTTTTTAAGCTTAGGACTTATTCTATCGGAGTCTTTTGCTGAGCCACGACGTTACGGGTTGTCAACCACTGGTAGGGAGACAAGCGCACACACAAATATACACACACACACACATACACATCCACCCATCCATATATATTTCTCTCTCTCTCTCTCTCTCTCTCTCTCTCTCTCTCTCTCTCTCTCTCTCTCTTTATATATATATATATATATATATATATATATATATATATATATATATATATAGGGTGGGCTTCTTTCAGTTTCCGTCTACCAAATCCACTCACAAGGCTTCGATCGACTTGAGGCTATAATAGAAGACACTTGCCCAAGGTGCTACGCAGTGGGACCGAACCAGGAACCATGTGGTTGGGAAGCGAGCTTCTTACCACACATGCGCCTATATATATATATATATATATATATATATATATATATATATATATATATATATATATATCCTTTCTTCTCTAACACAAAGTCTGACCTTTTGGGAGGGGCTAGTCACTTACATCAACCCCAGTACTTGACTCGTATTTTTTTTATCGGCACAGAAAGGATGAAAGGCAAAGTCGATCCCGGTGGAGTTTGAACTTGGAATGTAAAGACGGACAAAATAATCTTAAGCGTTCTGTTCGGCGTGCTACTGATTCTGTCAGTTCACCCTATACACACGCACACAGACACACAGACACACACGCGCGCGCGCACGCACGCATATATATCAAATGGATGTGTTATAAAACTATTCCGCACATACAATAACACCCATACCAAAAATTCAACATACCTCCTAGTATTAAAAAAAAAAACGGAGAAAAAAAGGGCAACAAGAAAAAAAAGAAACAACAACGCAAGGACGTGGTACATGCAAAGTATTAATAAGACGCTCAGAGAAGGAAAGAAAGGGTGTTTTACGTTTCGAGCAAAGCTCTTCTTCAGGAACTAGAGACAGAGGAGAGAAAAGTTCAAGAGAAAAGGAAGACGGAGGAAAAATCACCGACAGTCAACATGGGGTTACATTTTGGAATGTGTGTGTGTATATATATATATATTTATATATATATATATATATATATATATATATATATATATATATATATATATATATATATATATATATATATATATATATATACACATGTATGCATGTATGTATGTATGTATACATGTCCATACAGTTTTCGTCTACGAAATTCACTGTCAAGGCATTGGTCGGTCCGGAGCTATAGTAGAGGATACTTAACCAAAGTGCTATGCAGTTGGACTAAACTAGAAACAACGTGGCTGCAAAGCGAGCTTTCTAAGCACACAGCCTAGCCGGCGTCCAAAACGTAGACTTTATAGACGGAAGATCTCTCAGTGAGCACGAGGTTGTCTGCTCTGGAATATGTATCCAATAATTACAGGTCAGCTGTTATTTGATGCTCCACTGTGTATAATTTGAAGATTTTTCAGGGATTATAATAATGTTTACTCGTAGAAAGTTTTATCCTAGAACATTTACGTACCTTTGGGATTTACCCATCTCTATACCATCTGCACTTTCTCTGTATCTATTTATAATAAAAATCTTCCTACAAGTATGTATGTATGTATGTATGTATGTATGTATGTATGTATGTATGTATGTATGTATGTATGTATGTATGCATCTATCTATCTATCTATCTATCTATCTATCTATCTATCTATCTATCTATCTATACGCATGTTTGTATGTATGACTGTAACTATTATATGCAAATATATTTATGTATGTATGTATCTCTCTCTGTCTCTCTTTCTCTCCCTCTCACTCACTCACTCGTCATGTATATATATGGAGAGAGAGAGAGAGAGAGAGAGAGAGAGAGAGAGAGGGAGAGAGAGAGAAAGAGACGAAGAGAGAAACAGAGAGAGAAAAAAGAGAGACAGAGAGAGATAATACATACATACATGCACGCACACATACATACATAAATATATATGCATATATATATAGTTACACTCATATATATATATATATATATATATATATCGGGCGTAGGAGTGACTGTGTGGTAAGTAGCTTGCTTACCAACTACATGGTCCCGGGTTCAGTCCCACTGCGTGGCATCTTGGGCAAGTGTCTTCTACTATAGCCTCGGGCCGACCAAAGCCTTGTGAGTGGATTTGGTAGACGGAAACTGAAAGAAGCTCGTCGTATATATGTATATATATATATGTATGTGTGTATGTGTTTGTGTGTCTGTGTTTGTTCCCCCAACATCGCTTGATAACTGATGCTGGCGTGTTTATGTCCCCGTAACTTAGCAGTTCGGCAAAAGAGACCGATAGAATAAGTATTAGGCTTCTAAAGAATAAGACCTGGGGTCGATTTGCTCGACTAAAGGCGGTGCTCCAGCATGGCCACAGTCAAAAGACTGAAACAAGTAAAAGAGTAAAAGAGTAAAAGAATATATATATATATATATATATATATATATATATATATATAATGCACTGAAATACCACCATCGTCATAATGTTGACCACCAACTGCAGACAGAATGCTGTAAGAGGCATTTTGTATATAATGTGAAAATGACTTCGAATATTTGGTGTTTATTAGATATCACTATAATTTGGTGACTTAGAAATTGACAGGTTTTCTAAGATTTGCAATTTTTTACAGACTTTTGTAGAAAAAATTAAATGAGAATGAACCAGCTGCTGGAAGCGTTTTGTATACTTGAATAGCTTGTCTATAAATGTTATTTATATACAATACATTATTATGTATGTATGAATGTACGTATGCATGTATGTAAGTATGTATGTTCTATTTATACTCATATACATGTATATATATATATATATATATATATATATATATATATATATATATATATATATATATATATATATATATATATATATATATGTATATATATATATATATATATATATACATATATATACATATATACACACACATACATATACAGGCACGCATACATATATGTATGTGTGTATGTGTATGCGCACGCGTATGCATATGTATGCATGTACGGGAGAGAGAATAGATTGAGTGAGAGGGAGAGAGATAGAGAGAGAGAGGGCGAGAAAGGGTGAGAGAAGGAGAGAAAGAAACTGATAGATAACAGACAGGTGTGTATGCATCTTTTGTGTACATATTTATAAATTTATATATTTATATATGCATAAATATATATTTATATATACACACATTTTAATAATATTATATTTGTTTATCTATCTATCTATCTATCTATCTATCTATCTATCTATCTATCTATCTATCTATCTATCTATCTACCTATCGATCTATCTATCTAGACGTATATGTGGACAGAAATTCACAATTACAGGCATATGTGTGAGTATGTATGTGTATATTCATGTACTTGCAATTCAATATACTGTGTAATTCAATACAAGACGTTGCAATAACTCACTAGTTCTACTGATACAGTAAAAATTGTGAAATTTTATAATACCATATATACAACCGTTTATCGATACCACAGGCTGCTGCGGTCGCAATATTGGTTGTACTCTAACAGTCATTGCCAGTTAGTCTGATAGCATTGCTACCAATAATTCACACTAATATATATTCTTTAGTAGGTATAATATTTTAAATTGCTGCTTTCTTAAAAGAAAAGAAATTAGAAATTTTGTTGAAGGGAAATAGCTTTTTAAGTAATAAATATATTAGGAAAAATAAAACCCACCCCAGCTATCTGAATATCTAAATGAAATTCTCAAATGTGTTCTGAACACGGGTTTCATAAATTTACGAATTGAATCGAACAAAGTTATGAAAAATCAAGCGTTGCGTAGGGATATTCGTGGTTTAACTGAATCAAAATACGATCAAGTAGGAATCGAAACCATATCTTAGAGGTGGCTTGTTGATATCTCTCATTCTAAAGCTTACTGGCCGTGACCTGGTTGTCATGTTTTAGAACGAAACTTGTTAAATAGCACATGTTCATAGATTATCCTTGACAAAGTGAAGTGGTATTGGTGGTGGAAAAGGCCATCTTCACTTGATAGCTACAATGTTGATTCGCGCTTATGTAAGAAGCAACATTACTACAAACGCCTAAAAGTCATGTAAGCTAATATGATAGTAAACTGCTACCAACAACTAGTGTAGTAGTGAGATAGTGCAGGCAGCTATAGAGCTACAAATAGAAATACTACACACTACACGCATGGCAATGCGGTTCAGAAATCCACTTTGCAAATGCATGGTTTCAGGTTCGTTTCTACAGCTCGGAGCCCTGAGCAAATGGTTTATACCTTAAATTTCTCTCGATCAAAAGCTTTGTTTCGTTGATAGAGGCGGTGCAGAATCCTGTTCGAGAGATCTTTCCTTTTGGTGGGAGTAGAATTAATCCCTTGTCCGCTTTATTACAACGGTATGAATCTTGGGTGCATTTAGCAGAATTCAATTTGCTGCAAGTATTCGAACTGGTGAGGGATCTAATGGTGGATTGAATACATACATACATACATACATACATACAAACACATACGTTACATACAAATACATACGTACACACAC
>NC_142933.1:33952686-33970186 GCF_046866305.1 Octopus bimaculoides | reverse complement strand
AATTATTTTATCCCGCTTGGAGGTAGAAATTATTCAATAAACAGCAATGGAAGTGTCTGCGAGAATTTTATAATTCTGATTCTTTGTTCATTGTTGCAAAAGGCTGAATAGAACGTTATTTGAGAGACAAATATTATACATCCTGTAACTGTTAATGCAAGGGACGCGTGTTCTTACTGGAACAAATATATTATAGTAAATGCGTGAAGCTTCTTTCAGAATGCCTGTATATTTACATATGTTGCGAGAATCCTTTACTTAAGGACTTTTCAGGAGGCTCGATATAAGTTTTTGCGTGATTGCATAAAGATCTTAGTTTGACAGACGTATACTTCAATAAGACATATGTTATTGAGAGAGCATATATTAGAACTTATGCAATTAATCGGCAGAGAAGAGTTTTGCAAGTTCACACTGAAAAAATAAAAAAAAGCTTCTACGTAAACTGACTACGAAAGCAGCAAAGGTTTTGATGGAACGGTTGCTTACCTTAATGTTATTTCTATTATATATCTGACAATATCTATGCATATTGATGTTTAGAATATCCTAGCAACATTAGAATGACATTTCAAATATAGAGGAATGTACTATTTAATATTTCATTTTTGCATTTATGAACACGAGTGCTCTTTTGTATATAATGTCTCTCCCTTTAAAATTAATGTATCAAAGCAATTGGCAGCAATTCTACCTAGTCAGAGAATAAACTGGATGTGTAATTAATACTGTTTTTCACTATGTTTTAAAGATTATTGGACAGTGGTGGGAATATATATTAATATAGCATAATATCACGTTCGTTGGGTCCAATTATAAGAGAAGTATTTACTAATGTGTAACTTTGAATTTATATATAGGCAATTAACTCCGATTTGACATGTAATTAATGCGATCTTTTGACCTAAAACCTTACATACGCTGATGAATATTCTTCTAGCAGTTTTCATTTAATAGCCACTCATATTTTGGAAAATCAAGATCCACAATCATAATAAAGTAATTGCATCAACCTCGATATTTGCTTTCTCAGCGGTAGGCGTCTTTCTAAAGCATAACAGCAAGTGTCTTTCTGAAGCATAGCAAGCGAAAGTGGTTTCGTTTATGGAAAAGAAAGTAACAGAAAGCTCTACAAGGTTTGCTGGAAATACATTTAAATATGGATTCTTGTTACATAGGTAAATAATCAGTCACCCAGAACGACACACATTACTATTCAATTATTCAAGAATTTTTAGCTTTGTGTAATAATAATAATAATAATAATAATAATAATAATAATAATAATAATAATGATGATGATGATGATGATGATGATAATGATGATGATGACGATGATGATGATGATGATAATAATAATAATAATAATAATAATAATAATAATAATAATAATAATAATAATAATAGTAATAACAATAATAATAATAATGAGCCTTCCGTTATGGGGAAACTAATGTGAGGTAACTTGACCGGTGAACTGTACGGATACTTGGTAAAAGTGGGCTGCTACCCATTGAACAGAAACGGAGCCGAAAAAAGAGTCGGGGAATGAAGGAACAACTCTTAATTGATAATCTAATTATCAGGAACTGCAAGAGAAGATATGCAAACTTGTGCCGCATCTGCAATAAAGTGGCTGAAACCATTGCCCATATCACGAACGAATGCCCTAGACTTGCTCAAAACCACTACAAGTTCTGGCGACACGACCAGGTAGTGAAGGTGCTTCATTGAAAACTGTGCGAAAAGTGGGGGCTAGAGAGAGGCAAGACGTGGTATGAACACAAACCGCAGAGAGTGGCGGAGTTAGAGATTAGCAAAATCCTCTGGGATTTCCCAGTCCAAACAGATCAGGTGCTAGAGCATAACAGACCGGACCTAGTAGTGGTGGTCAAGGTGCACCACATATGCTATATAGTTGATGTTGCATGCCCCTTTGACCCACGAATAGTCAAGAAGGATGAGGAAAAGGTAGATAGATACAACCCACTTAAGTTCGAAATATGGAAGGGGAAGATAGTACCAATTATTGTTGGGTCCATGGGAACAGTATCAGAAAGCATCAAGAGGAATAAAGGAAATTGGAATAGAATGCCCACTAGAACTGTTACAAAAAGGTTTGCCTCCTTAGCAATGCCAGAATAATCAGCAAAGCATTAGATAGCTGAAAAGAGCGAATAGCATGGTACTTAAGGCTGCAGGTAGTAAGCCTGCTAGGTGTGCAAGACTCCATGGGCTCCAACAAAACCTGTGATAAAGCGATAATAATAATAATAATAATAATAATAATAATAATAATAATAATAATAATAATAATAATAATAATAATAATAATAATAATAATAACAGACCATCTCGTCTCGGGATGTCCTGTGCTTGACATCAAACGAATACAGAAATCGCCAAGATTGTGTAGGACAGTATTTACATTGGAAAATATGTATACACTACAAAATCAGCACTCGTGCTTACTAGTATAAACATCATCCTAAGCCAGTCGTTGAAGGTAAAAATGTCACTATGGATTTTCCAGTCAATACTGACAGCATGATCCAGGCTAATCGACCAGACATAATTATTAAAGACAGGGACTAAAATACTTGTAGACTAATAGATGTAAGTGTTGCTACTGATAAAAATATATCTGTAAAGGAATTTGACAAATTAAGTTAATATAAGGACCTGGAAATTGAAATACAAAGCGAGAACTGTTCCTATTATTGTAGGTACGCTAGGTGTGGTAAAAATAAAGGATGTCAGAAATATCTAGATAAGATCTCAGGTGAACCAAAAACATCTAGATAAGATCCCAGGGGAACCAAAAACATCTAGATAAGATCCCAGGGGAACCATGTCTCAGAGAAATCCAAAAGATTATGCTGACAAGTACTGCCCACATCCTTAGAAAAACCCTATCCGTTTAAATGTTTGTGTTGTATTACAGGAAGATATTTAGCTGTTGTCTATGGCAAGCTTTCAGTCATACTGTAACATCTCTTATCTTCCATTCGCCCAGGACGCTGGGTGTGTCTCGGCAAGGGATTGTGACAAACATGCTGGTTAAAAGTAAATGATAATAATAATACACACATATTTACATACACGTGTATATTGATGCATTCCTACTGATATTAATAATAATGTGTAGCCAGACTTAGCCAGATTTTCAGAATAACTTTTCTTATCATAATTGAATCTGATTTAAAACAAACAACTAAACAAACAAACAAACAAGAAACCCCCCACCCCACCCCAGCAAAATCGTAAAGGAGTGGCAAAGTACATTTCCTTGATGTCTATCTATAAGTGACTAGTATCGATTCTGGATGTTTATCAGTGCAATATTTCATTTGAAAATATGTATAATAGCAAGAAGACAGTATAGTTTGATACTGACGAGAATAACATAATCGGGACCGATGGTAAATACTATAGCTGACACCTCTAACTACACATTCAACTGATACTAGGTCAATGGATCGCTTGTGATATCTTATAATAGTACACAGAACATACACAGAACACACCCACATCTAACAATGCTAGAAAGTGGAAACCTAGCTTTAAGGTTCTTCATTGTAGGATCGAACTCTGAGCAGTCTCTAACACACTCCACAATTAATATGCGTTATCCACATTAAATTATTATTCTCTATATTCGAGACGTAGAAGCTCCAAAGCCCACTGATATTTTTACTGCAACCCTCAACTAAAAAGAGAAAGAAAACCCGAAAAGACGCCATCTCTTTTTGCCTCCACGGAATATCTACATTGTCACTTGAACTACTAGAAAGAACAGCTGAAATATTTTCCTTGCATCACACACATTTTAAAGTATGGAAAGACACATTGACTGGCGAAGGCAAAGAAGCACTGAATATGTAAGTAAAGGACAAGATGGTCTTCGATGCATCTTCTCCGGTCATAGGTTTGTGTAATTTCGCTGACCTGAGGTTAACCAACAGCAATAACAGCCGCAATGATAGCAACTACTACTACTACTACTACTACTACTACTACTACTACTACTACTACTTCTTGTGCCCTCTATTTTTTCTACATTTACTGCAACAGTCACCGATTCTCTGCACTGGCAAACAGTGAATCACAGCTGTTAAAGTCCAGATAATGTATTAACAGTGTTTGTAACCTATCAAACCCCATTGTATATGCCCAATACTTTTTATCCAGAACTACAATAACTGGTTATATTTCTTCTCCAAACGTGAATTTGAACACTGTCACGCTGAACTCCAATATTAGAATAGTAGAATATTCTTTTCTACTCTAAGCACAAGGCCCGAATTTTTTGGGGAGAGTACCAGTCGATTAGATCCACCCCAGTACGCAACTGGTACTTGATTTATCGACCCCGAAAGAATGAAAGGCAAAGTCGACCTCAGTAGAATTTGAACTCGGAACGTAAAGGCAGACGAAATACCGCCAAGCATTTCGCCCGGTGTGCTAACATTTCTGCCAGCTCGCCGCCTTATAAAGTTATAAATATTGACACACTGCCTTTCTATATCGCATATATATGCATGTATATTTGTCTGGGGGTGAGAGACCGCAGATCTTTAGGAGAAGAACATATCGAAAGAACATCCGACTAATTGAGAAACCGGAGACGTTGCTCTTGCTTGTTTCTGAAGTGAGTAGCTTTGTAGGTGGAAGTCTTAGTGGTGTTGTGCAAACTGTTAATCATTTAAATTTAGGAGCGGGTATTGTTTGACAGCCATTGTATCTGACATCTAGGATATGTATGTATGTATGTATGTATGTATGTATGTATGCATGTATGTGCAGATTTGTATGTTGTATGTATGTATTCTCATGCATATAGTTGCATATCTAGACATGCTCGTATATATTTGAATGATAAACTTCTGGTAAGTTTTACAGATTTTTATATTTCCAGTGAGGGATTGGAACTGTAGTCTTCAAATTATCTTTCTCCCTTCTGATTTTGGGAAGCCTAATTTCTCAAGATTGGTATTTAGGCAGTGTGTTACATATTCTACTGCCCCAAGAATTCCAGGTATAAACCTGAACTTGTATTCTGGATAGAGTAACTACAGATTCCTCAATAGTTCACCGTAGGTATTCTCTTTTTCACTGATGTTCAGTTTTATGTTAACATCTACTAGGCAGCTGATTGCCACACCTGTACACAGCATCTCTTCTCTATCTCAAATCATTATATCAGATCTGTTGTGTTTACATTTTATTGAGGTCTTCATTGGAACAATCCACCAGGGCTCCTTTTTTTATCATCAGTGGGTATGGCTTCCATCATACTGTGCATTCTTATTTCTTTATCCTCGGGGGTTACCCTTTCCACGGATCTCGTTATACAGTGTTCTATGTATGTATGTATGTATGTATGTATGTATGTATGTATGTATGTATGTATGTATGTATGCATGCATGTATGTATGTATGTATGTATGTATGTATGTATGTATTTTGTATGTATGTATGTATGTATGTATGTATGTATGCGTGCATGCGTGCGTGCATGTGTGTGTGTGTGTGTGCTCGCGCGCGCGCTCGCGTGTGTCTGTGTGTACGATCCTCTCTCGGATTAAAGGATAGAATTTTGAAAAATAGATTCTCTGAAAACTGTTATATGAATAGAATAAAAATTCATAACATTCACGTGAATACAAACATACCTTATATGCATAAACACACATACTCTTCCACATTCAAATAAGCAAACACAAACACAAACACATACATTCATTCAAACGCATGCATGCACATACTGGCTCTTTCTCTTCTCATATATTCTTACATACAACACACAAATAACACATACGTAAGACATAGATCGGTCATGCAGATACATCGAGTGTCCAACAATCAGTTCTTTTATACACACACACACACACACACAAACATATGTATGTATATGTATATATATATATATATATATATGTCTGTCTGTTTGTGCGTATATATATATATATATAATGCATATATTAATAAATATAATTATATATGTATATAATTATATATATATACATGTATGATTATATATATATATATATATATATATATATATAGACACTCAGACAAATATTTAGTGACCAAGTAGAGATCGATATAGATATATACAAATATAAATACACGTATATAAAAATATGCATGCATACATCATACTTATACGCATATATGAATGTATGCACGTGCCTATGTATATAAGTATTCATGAGTGAGTGTCCTAGCGCGCGTGAGTTGTATGTTTGAGAAATTGATAGATGGATAGATAGGTAGAGAGATTATTGACACCTAGACATACACATTGTTACACACGTAAATAGGCAGATAAAAAGATACATAGTTTATATAAGCTGACTGAGAGATAGATAGATAGATAGATAGATAGATAGATAGATAGATACATTTCTTTTATTAGCCACACAGGGCTCAACAAAGATGGCACGAATACAATGTAGAGCTTTTCTTTTTGGGAGGGGGAAGGAAAAAAAGAAAAGAAAAAGAAAAAAAAGTAGGGGTGGGTGTCGATCAAAAGGGATCGTAGGAAGGAAAAAAGAGGGGGGGTAATTCGATCAAAAGGGACCGAGAGAAAAAACAACGATCAATAGATAGATAGATAGATAGATAGAGAAAGAGAGAGAGAGAGAGAGAGAGAGAGAGAGAGAGAGAGAGAGAGAGAGAGAGAGAGAGAAAGAGAGCAAAGTGTCTAAGAGAAGTGAATTGATGTTTGACGAGAAAAATCCAAAAGAAACAGTGAAAAATGAAAAAAAAAAAACCAAAAAAAAAACCAGATATTAAAGTTTTGGCTGTTTCCCAACTTTTAAAAGATATTTGGCATTATTTGGCATTGTCTTGTTATTTTGACATCGTTTTGTTTTAGCTTTTCTTGTTGTTCTTGTCGTCGTTGTTGTTGTTGGTGGTGTTGTTTTTGTCGATAATCTTGTTTACGTTGTTGTTGTTGTTGATATTAGTGTAACTGGTTTCGGTGTTGGTGCTTTTGTTGTTGCCGTTATTAATGTTACTCTTGTATTTGTTGATGTTGTTCTTGTTGTTTTTGCCAGTGTTACTCTTGTTTTCGGTGTTGTTGTAGATCTTCGTGTTGTCGTTGCCAGTGTTACTCTTGTTTTGGTGTTGATTTTATTGTTGTTGTTATTGTTATTGATGTTACTTTTATTGTGGTTGATGATGATGTTAGTAGAGCTACCGTTGTTTATGATGTTATAATTGTCCTGGTGTTGTTGTTGTTGTTGGTGGTGTAACTATTTAGCCCTAGAACTGCGTCAGTCTAATAGGGAGTCATCAAAGGCATTCTGGCTGTAATCATTCCGTCGTTTTTTTCAGACACTGTTTATCTTGGAGTGCATCATCTAATGTGTCATTCTTTTTAAAGACACTAGGGTGCGATTTGAAGGAATATTAGCTGCCATTTTTAGCTGATAGTCTTGTTGTTGCTATTGTTGTTTATGTCCAAATCAACTCGTTGAGGCTACTAAATCTGCTGTCATGGGTAGTGTAATGACCAAGTGGTTGCAAAGTTCGATTCGAAATTATGGGCTACCGAGTTCGATCTCACTCTGTTGCCTCTTGGATAAGTGTCTTTTAAAATATTCTCAGCCTGTTTTTAACTTAGGTCTTCTTGTGCTGTTCAGTGCATTGGGGCTGCAAGTTTCCTCCACCAGGTTTGGTCTGCTGCTACACTTGCATATCCATTACACGTGGGTTGACTGTTTTTAGGCCATCTTGATATGTCTACCGCCAACTGATTTTCGGCCCGTCCCTTTTAAGCTTGCTAACAAGTAATACCCAAGTCATACATGTTTTCGAATGCTGTTGATCGGCTAGATGACGAATGTTGCCAGCAAGGCTGACTCGATGCTCCGATACAACCTCTTGCACTTTTCAGAACTTCCCTATTTGCGACATGGTACCATCATTTGGCCCTTAGGATCTCTCTGAGCCGCCTTTGATAGAATACATTGAGTTTTCTGTCCGTTCTTACAGAAAAGAAAATATTTGACTCTCAGATATGCGGTACCTGCAATGAAAAATTTGGCCTTTATAAAATGTGCCGCACTAATTTCGACTGAAAATTTCCTTAAAGCAGTGGTTCCCAACCAATTTTTGCCTATGGACCTCTTTGATTCCTATTTTACTCGAGTGAACTCGTATAGCCATTCGATGTTTAAAAAATCCTAATATATTTTTATGATTAAATATTATTAAGAATTGTATAGAAAAATTATTAAATATTTTGTGTAATGTAGAAGTATAAACAATTTATTGCGCATAAATTTTTACATCAAAATATTATATGGAACCCCACCCCAAGGGCCATATACTTATACCTCGAAGGTATAAATATATCTGTTGAATTCAATGAGTAGGGATCTAACAGCATCGGACAATTGAAATGGCCATAGTCGAAACTGACGGAGGTTCCATTATTTATATAAGTTATTGTTATTCTTGTTATTAGGTGTGCTGGTGTTGTTTATGTTGTTGCTGGTGGTGAGGGCAGCAGTGGTAATGCTTGGCTCTAGGTCCTCTCTGATGGAGTAGGTCGATGGTCAGATGCATTCCAGTTATGATATTAAGGATTCTTTATTCTTTTCAGGCATAATGTATATAAGATTATGTTAACTAGGGCGTCCTTTTCTATATCATGGCGGCAGGAATTGATATACGGTGAAGTCTTAATGTTATTTCTCGCAGGTAGAACTATCACTTCGAGTCGGTTAACGTTGTTGTTAGAGGTGGTGTTGGAGTTGGTAGTGGTAGTGGTGCCAGCAGTGGTGTTGCTGGTGTTGGTGGTGGTGTTAATAGTGATGCTACTAGTGAAGAGATTAATAGTGTTAAAAGTTGTGATGATGTTGGTAGTAGCGGTGGTGATGGTAGTGGTGGCGTTGTTGTTGGACTTAGTGGTACTGGTGGTGGTGTTGGTGGTGGTTTTGGTACTGATGCTTCTAATGGTGACGCTAATGGTGCTGGCAGTAGTATTGGATTCGATGTGGATCAGAGCAGTGATGTTAGAGATGGTGTTAGGGCTGGTAGTGGTGTTGGTGATGTTGATGGTTTTGGCGTTGGTGTTGGTGGCTGGGGTTGAATTGATCTAATTCAACAAAATATTGATTTCTTTTTTCGGATAAATAACAACAATTTTCTCAAGACCATTGATGATGTAAGAGAAGTGGAACAACTTCAGTCGAGCTTGAAACACGTTCGCAGTCTCAACTTTCATGAAACTTACTTTATCCATACATATATCTACAAAATTCTAAAATATATTGATTTTAACTGAGTGGCACAAAACTACTAATTTGATGGAGATGAATAAATCGACAATAAAATATGACAAGAGCACTCAGAGAGCGCAAACTTCCGCCAAGGTAATACCAACATACTCTCAACAATTAGCTAGATATGATTTTTAAAATAAGAATATCTGAAATAAACTCGACTGCTCTCACAAACGAGAATATTAAAAATGAACCCGATCGCTCTCAAAAATAAAGTGAAAAAAACAGGAAAAATAATCCAGAATCCTTGAACGGTACCGGATCGATCCCAAAATCTAATCTAATCAATTCCCCTCTATGTTGGCCCGCATGGGTAATAAAAAAACAGATCCCGAAATCTAATCATTTCGTGCTAGTCACGAGGCCTAACATCCCTGAAAGTTTCATCCGAATCCATCCTGCGATTCTTGAGATATCTTGTCCATGGACAAACAAACACGACTGAAAACAATACTTCCGCCTTCGCAGTTGAAATATGTCACTAACATTTTAATTAACCTAAAGTTTGATTGTGCTTAAACATAACTAGTACTTATTTTATGAACTCCAGGGAGATATAAGAGAAAAGTTAGCCCAGCTGGATTTTCAATTCATCGCTATCACTAAACATAATATTTCTTTCTAATTTTGGCAGAAGAACAATAATTTTTAGAGAAGGGAAAATCCATCATATCGAACCCAGTCGTCAACTGGTATTCGTTTAGGCGATTCAAAGGATAAAAGGCAAGGAAGACCTCAGCAGTATTTGAACTCGGAACGTAAAGTGCCGGAAAGAATGCCTCTAAGCATCTTGTCCGACGCGCTGACGATTCTGCCAGTCATCCCAACGTTTGCAATAAAATAATATTGATTTCTATTAACTGGGGGCAGCTTTTGAGATTTAAGGGTAGTGCGGAATAGGGTCTACTGACGTTGTAATCTTTTCTCAAAGCAACTGTTAGATATTGAGTACATATTACTACTGCTGTTCAAACAGGGTTAGATCTCATCGAGCAAACCTATGACGAAAGACATTACTACCATGACCACCTCATCTTTTTGTATATACTCTTGTTTATTTAAGACAATAGTTTGTGATATATATATATATATATATATATATATATATATATATATATATCATTATATATATATATATCATTTCATCTTGTCGTATATACTCTTGTTTATTTAAGACAATAGCTTGTGATATATATATATATATATATATATATATATATATATATATATATATATCAGTTTCAACAACCGCTTGACTGCCCATCTTTTAAGACAGTGATACCCGGAATCGATGGAGAACAGGTTCGTATTTATAGCAGGTGAGTCAACCATGTAGAGGCTCCCTCATTGGCTGGTTGAGTAAACATATCAATCAGATAGTGTCAGCGTTGACAGAGATGATACTACATTAGTAGATATTCATAAAACGAACGTTTCATAGAACGAAAGTGTCTGACTGGAGGAAAACGTACTATCGTATTAGACTCATGTGTAAGATACCGTACAGATGAGCGGTATTTCTCATATAATTGACAATTCAGTACGGTGGGAGACCTTGTGATATGCAATGTCATTAGATGACATCGACACGTGAGCTACAGCTGCTGCTTCGATCTACAAATCTCCATTCACTGCATCAATAAATGATCTCATCGAAGTACACAGCATCTTTCGC
Source organism: Octopus bimaculoides (assembly GCF_046866305.1). NCBI lineage: Eukaryota > Metazoa > Mollusca > Cephalopoda > Octopoda > Octopodidae > Octopus > Octopus bimaculoides. The sequence continues at coordinate 33,959,212 of NC_142933.1, read as the reverse complement.
TGCTACAATCAATATTTTATCTTCACTCTAGCAGCATTTACTATTTCTAATCAGTAAGTTTAAGTGCTCTTTCCCATAGTAACGCTTCAGCAACTCTGTTAACATCATCATCATCATCATCATCATCATCATCATCATCATCTTTACAATTTATAATTTGAAAAACAACTCAAGACTTTCTTGTTTTAAATCAAGTTATGTAATATTGGAAAACATAATAATAATAATAATAATAATAATAATAATAATAATAATAATAATAATAATAATAATAATAATAATGATAATAATAATAATAATAATAATAATAATAATAATATTATTATTATTATTATTATTACTATTATTATTATTATTATTATTATTATTATTATTATTATTATTATTATTATTATTATTATTATTATTATTATTATTATTTCTACTCGAGAAAACATAATAATAATAATAATAATAATAATAATAATAATAATAATAATACTAATAATAATAATAATAATAATAATAATAATATTATTATTATTATTATTATTACTATTATTATTATTATTATTATTATTATTATTATTATTATTATTATTATTATTATTATTATTATTATTATTATTATTATTATTATTTCTACTCGAGGCCTTGTGCCTAGAGTAGAAATATTTTTTGGGGAAAGAGGCTTGTCGATTACATCGAGCCAGTGCGTAACTGGTACTTATTTCATCGACTCCGACAGAACGAAAGGCAAAGTTGACCTCGGCGGAATTTGAACTCAGAACGCAGCGGCAGACGAAATACTGTTGAGCATTTCACCCGGCTATAGGCACAGGGCTTGAAATTTGGGGGTGGAGGATAGTTGATTACATCGACCCCAGTGCGTAACTGGCACTTATTTAATCGATCCCGAAAGGATGAAAGGCAAAGTTGACCTCGGCGGAATTTGAACTCAGAGCGTAAGGACGATTCTGCCAGTTTACCACCTTAGTAGTAGTAGTAGTAGTAGTAGTAGTAGTAGTAGTAGTAGTAGTAGTAGTAGTAGTAGTTGTTGTTGTTGTTGTTGCTGTTGTTGTTGTAATAATAATAATAATAATAATACTAATAATGCCTTCTATTATAGGCACAAGGCCTGAAATTTTGGCGAAGGTAGCTAAGTCGATTAGATCGATCCCAGTAATAATTATTACAATTATTATTATTGTTGTTGTTGTTGCTGTTGTTGTCGTTATCGTCATTGTTATTGTTAGGGCATTGAGCTGACCGAATCGTCAGCACGTTGAACGAAATGCTTAGCGACATTTCTTCCTGCTATTTACGTTGTGAGCTCAAATTCCGCGTAGGGCAAGTTTGCCCTTCATCCTTTCGGGGTCGATAAAATAAGTACCAGTTGAGTACTGGGGTCGACGTAATCGACTATCCCTCTCCCCCAAATGTCAGGCCTCGTGCCTATAATAGAAAAGATTATTATGTTTCCAACAATTTCATATAAATTACTACTATACGACCAGCTGCACCTCCATCTCTCTGTAGAGTGTTCACCAGTGCCCGTGAGCGATGGAGTATTGCGATTCTTTGTTACATCAGTTTTGTTTTTTGTTTCTGCTGTGTTTTTAGCTTTTCGCCTAATTTGTGGGGTAGAATATGTGTTACATGGGTTTTATTATTTTGCGGGGTGGTGACTGAGCTTCCTATGTGATGTGCATTTGGTGTTGTGTCTTATGTAGGACAGTGACTGAGAAAATCTATATGCTTTTTGTTATTGTTGCTACCGTCACCGGTGCAATTTTGTTGTACTTGTTAGTTGACTTGTATGGTTGGATGTGATTTTTTTCTTGTATTTCTTGTTGTCATCGCAACCAAATATTTGTGTATTGAGGTCAGATTGCAGGATTCTCCTGTCCGCCGGGTTTTCCTCTTCTCTCATCTTCAACCTCTGAAATATTTGTAATCTTTCCTGTCGCTCTGGGCCTCTTCCACTCTTCAAGGTTAAAAGTACGTTGAGGCCATACCTGTAAGTGCCTGAAGCTGTGTGAAAGTTGTCATTGTTTGCATTTCAGATAATTTTTACAGAGATCGTTTGCATGTGTTTGTTGTCGATGGGGTTTTGTTTCTTAAAGGTTGTTAAGGCTGTTGTTAAGGCTGTTGTTACCCACTCTTCTCCGGATATTGTCGTTCACGTTGCTGCGGCTTCTGCCGTGACTTTTGATGTATTTGATTTAACAGTTGTGATTGTAACAGTCAAGGTATTGCTAGCAGCAAAGGGAAATACTTTTAGAGTTGTCCGTTCCCCCACAAGTGTATCATTTGCATTTTCTGCTCTTGGCCGCCATTTTTATGTGCCTACTCTCCTCGAAGCAGAACTATTGAGGACTGACACCCAGATCTTCAAGTACAATCGATACTTTGAACACCATTACCAACCGCATCTGATTTTGTTGGGGGTAAACTTAAGCTATATGACCTCCCTGTGTTCTTCTACTGTTGCTACCTTTATGATCTGCTCCTTGTGGGGAAGAATGTAGATGTCTCTTACTACGCACATCCGTCGTTCTACATAAGTGGGATCATTGAAAATACTGTGTGTTCTTTTGATTGTTGGCTCTGAACACTATCATTGTCCTATGTGGGCGCTTTCTTTGTCAGATATTCCACTGCAGCTCATAACTCTTCAAGTCATTTCTCAATGGGATTGTGATACTTCAACTAACCGTCTCTACTGAGGACGTACCTCAATACATCCGTTCTTCTGTGGCCGCTGCACCTTTCTTCAGCCAAAAGTATCATTACGCATTGTGGTATTAGCCACCTTACGTTTTGCTGTATCATATCAAATTTAATTGGATGTTGTGGAAGTGATTTCTAACTTTTCCTTTTTCTACGTCAGATGAAACTATCACTGTTTCGGCATAAAAAAACAACCGATTTTTCTTTTATGAATACAAACTTGTTTCAATGAAAGTAAGGCTCCTGTACAGAACTTTGTAAAAAAGTTCTAATCTTCTCTCTATCCATCAAAGACAGGAAGGATAATGTATGTATTTCAGAGCTGTCTCCATCGCTTCTGATCAAAAATCACGTGGCAGGGTAAAAATCTATTAAGATCTACAAGGATCTTGCAATTTGAATAAGGGTGTAGGATATGAAAATGAAAATAATGCAAATAACAATTGGAGTATTAAGGATAATGAAGAAGGTCATGGATTAAATTATAAATGCCATATTAGAACTTAAAATCTACATACATAAAAAATAGCGTGAAGCGAGATTCAATTCGGTAGGACAATTCATAGCGTACATTTTCTGAAAAAGACATACAGCGCACACAGTAAATAACTACTGTCACCCAATAAAGTATCATAATCACATGACACATACTCCACAGAATCACTACCCAGTAATATAACACAACCCATACAACGTATAAAACTATACAAATATCATCCGAGACTTTCTTACATTTACAAGGCAAGCAATTCGGAAGGGAGTTGGGGTGAATCGATATAATCCACGCCAGTATTACTGATCCCAGAGGAGAGCGGTGAGATCTGCTCTTATATAACCAATACTCGATACTATAAAACAATCAAGACACCGCGACCAACCCATGCTGCTTGCATAGCGCGTAATTGCAACTTTATGTCACGTCAATCCACACATCAAATACTCCCCAGTTTCACTATTCGACATTGAGACAGCACAGGCCACACAACAAAAAATACAAAGATCCTCCCAACAAAAAAATAAAACAACTCACATTGCATGTATCATATACAACAAATAGATGTTGCACGAAAATAATCTCAGAAACTCATGCACTGATTTCAAACTGATGTGACATACGAATATAATTTAACACCAAGTCACCCTTCCAAAATGTTGTAACATACAAACATAATTTTACACACTGCCACCCTTTCAGATCTGTACATACGTCAGGAATCTGACGGGGTAGTTACAGCTTATATAAAACTGTTGACAACAAAATAATTATATTGAAAAAAAAAACAAAAACAAATTAATAACAAAGCCAATTACTGCTGCAGCTACTACGAATGTAAGTAATTATCATTATTATTGAGTGAGAGAACAGTGCATGCCATTATTATTATTATTATTAACTCATCTTTCTATATATTATTATTATTATTATTATTAATAATAATAATAATGATAATAATAATAATAATTGAAATAGAAATTAGCAAAATGTGGAATCTGAAAACAAAAACAATACCTATTGTCATAGGTGCCCTGAGAATGACAGCGAAACGGGCTGATTACTACCTAGATCAGATTCCAGGAAACCCCAAAATGGCTGAAGTTCAAAAGATAGTGCTCATGGGAACTGCCCATATCCTACATAAAATACTGTCTATGTGATCTCAAATTTTAAAGCAAACACATAATTTCCTTATGGTTTCTTAAACATTCACTTGAACAAAACTGTACAAATCCAAATATATGGTACCCTAGGCATAACACCTACATGAACTTCTAACTTGTTGTCTCTTGAGGTCTCTGGGTGAGACTTGGATCCAACTTGTACAAATGCAAAACAAAAGTCAAACATAAAATAATAATAATAATAATAATAATAATAATAATAATAATAATAATAATAATAATAATAATAATAATAATAATGATAGTAATAATAATTATCATTATTATTAATAAAGGCGGCGACCTGGCAGAATCGTTAGCACGCAAGGCAAAATATTTAGAAGCATTTCTTCCGACTTTACGTTCTAAGTTCAAATGCCACTGAGATTGATTTGCTTTCCATCCTTTCGAGGTTAATAAATTATGTACCAGTCAAAAACTGAAAGCAATGAAATTGATAAACCCACTCCCTCAAAATTTCAGGCCTTGTGCCTATAGTAGAAAGGATTAATATTATTATTTACTTTGATGTATAATCAAAATACGATGATGACGATGATGATGATGATAAGGATGATAATAATAATAATGATAATAATAATAATAGAAAAAAATGCTTTCTAATTGATGTATCAATACCAGCAGATGACAACGTTTCTCGAAAAGAAATGGAAAAACTTTCAAAATACAAAGACCTGGAAATAGAGATAACTCGAATGTGGAGTCTAAAAACAGAAACAATTCCTATCATAGTAGGTACCTTAGGTATAATTAAAAAATACTCAGACAAATACATAACAAAAATACCAGGACTTACAAATATATGTAACATACAGAAAATTGCACTACTGGGTACTGCACACATTCTACGCAAAACACTTTCAATACAGTAAACATAAAAGCACCACAGCAAACCACAGCACATACCCAAGGCGCACAGAGCTGCGCTCGGTAGTGAAGTGAAAGCACGTTATAAAAATAAAACTACTGAACAATAATAATAATAATAATAATAATAATGATGATGATGATGATGATAATTATAATAATAATAAGTGATTGGAAGTGTTATCATGTACATTGTTTTGTCTTGGTATAAAAGATGGGCTACAGCAAATATTCTGCTCAATACCACAGATTTGCTTGTTAGTTGTTTGGCCATAACCAGTTGAGCATGTCCCTTGCTGGCTGACGATATGTGCATCTCTGATCATGAGCAGAAGTAGTGGGGGAGCATCATAACGATGTGTTGAGAGGAATTCTTTAGGATTTGAATGATTCACCTCTGGAAACATGGGTGTTTTGTTCAACGTCCTTTTGAGCGTGACAGGCTACTCGACCTAAAGAAAATTCTAACTGGGCTCCACTTGCAAGATCATGCGCTGTTTATCTTGATAGGAGATCACCATATCGCGCACATGTGGTTGTGATGCATGTGCCCGGTATACCTTTATCAGATGGGTAGTCATGATGGGTATATTGAGCTTCGGTATTTTACCCCAGTGTCACTTTGATGGCATGCACTGCTCTCTCACGCAATAATAATAATAATAATAATAATAATAAACCCCAAATCCAACCCCAAAAAACTCTACCAAGAACTGGGTAAAAATAAAATAGACATTACTGCAGCACCAACAGCAGAAGAACTAGAGAGATTCTGGAAACAAATATGGTCGGTGAAGCAACAACCCCAGAAAAGGACCATTAAAACAACGAACTTAGCACCTGAGCAACTCTGGGCCCCTATAACAACTGAAGACGTCACCCAGACACTGCAAAGACTAAGCAACTGGAAGGCACCTGGACACGACAAGATCCCCAATTTCTGGTTAAAACACCTGCCAGGAATTCATAAAAAGCTGGCAGAAAACTTTAACAACATACTAGCAGAGTCAGAGACAATGCCTGAATGGCTCACAAAAGAGAAAACCATCTTAATCCCCAAATCCACGGAAAGGAAGAAACCACAAAACTATAGACCTATAACCTGTCTCCCTACGATCTACAAAGCCTTTACTGCAATAATATCGCAGAGATTGAGTAAACACCTGGAGAATAACAACCTGTTTCCAGAAGAGCAGAAGGGATGCTGCAAGGGCTCATACGGCTGTAAAGATCAATTATTGATCAATAAAGCCATAACTGAAGACAG
>NC_142933.1:33917686-33947686 GCF_046866305.1 Octopus bimaculoides | reverse complement strand
TCTGGTTGTATACCACACTCAGGTTTCCTATAGGTATGTATTATCACCATGGTCCTTGACTACGTGTGATTCTCATGCATCGTCAGTGAAATTGGTGAACGCGGCTGACTGTAAGACTGGAGGTCTGGAAAAAGAAAACCCCAAACCCCCACTGACAGTAGTGGTCCCTGTACTATTCTCCGGGGACACCACTTAAGGTTGATGTCTCCTCTTAGAGTGCAATGCTGGTTGCAACAGCCTGAATCCTACGCATTAAAACAGTTATGCAGCCTTATAACTTTCCAACAATACCAAGGTTAGGCAGCTTGTGACATCTTTCCGTGATCAACTTCATTGAAAGTCTTGGGAAGTCGTAACATATCTCATCCACATTTAAACAGTTGAGCTGTTGTGTCAATTCCCATTCATAATACTGTTGCACCTGTGTAAGAAAGCTCTTTCCTGGACAGAAGCAATGCTGCGTGTCAGTGAGCAAGCCATTTTCATCTTGGAACGTGATCAGCTTCCTTCCAATAGTGCGTTCCATAACTTTGCTAACATATCAGTCATATAGGCCTGCAATGTTTAGCATCTGCTCTGCTTCATATATGTTCACATATATAATACATACATACATACATGCATACATACACACATACGTCTATACATATATATGTGTGTGTATATATGTATATATATATACATATATATATATATATACATATATATATATATATATATATATATATATATATATATATATATATATATATATATATATATATATATATATATATATATATATATATATCTTAATATATAAATCTGAAGTTGTGTGTTTGTGTGAAGCCTTTTTGAATGTTTATAGAAATCCACATTTTCCACTTTTTCGTAAAATTTTTTACATCAATGGAATTTACCCGATGTGAACTTTCCAGTGCAGTAATTAGATTTTTAAAATTCCGTTTACTTTGTGTGATTTAAGGGAGATTTGGCTGCTGTTTCTAGCAACTTTTATATTTCATCCCTGCTACCTGGAACGTCATTCTTACACACGCGCTCAACATAAAAATATAGAGAGTAAGAGTAAAAGAGGGAGAGGGAGAGAGAGAGAAAGTGATACATACAACGTCATAGATTAAACTTTCATCTCAGTATTCTTTACCTATTTTTCATAACATAGATACGTAAAAACACACACAACCACACATACATGACCTGTGACAACAACATACACATTGCTCTCAATCTCTATTCATTTCTCCCCCTCTTCCTCTCTCGCTCTCTCAAACGTATACACGTGCAAGTAAACAATCATTCACATCGTGGTATATTTACAAAACATTGATGGCATAACTACAGAGTTGTATCCCCCAACTTTGGAAGGTCATAACTTTCATAAAAATGAATATTTTTTAATGAAATTTTCTATGCATATATCATTTATTATGTAGATTCCAAATATACATGAAATTTTGTACAAATGTACCTTGATGTATGTACATTTCAAGCATGTAGGAATTTTGAAGGAAACAACTGCAGGTTATTTTTGAGAAGTGTTCCCCACTCGGTGGTGTTTCGGAGCAAGTCGTCCATATTTGTTTCATTTTTCTCTATTATGTGCTTATGTGCATCCTTAGATTTCTAATGAAGTAATAGGCAGTGAAGAGAAGCCGTCATAAGAAAACTTTTAACTACCCCTATTCCTTTCTCTCCCCCTCTCTACCTCTTCCTCTCTCGCTCTCTCAAAAGCATACACGTGCAAGTACACAATCATTCAGTAAAATATAACTCATGTTCGTCAATGTTTTGTAAATTGACCACGATTTTCACTAGGGTGTTAGGGTGTTAGGGTTTTAGGGTCAGGGTTAGGGTTTAGGATTAATGTTACGGTTACGTTTTTTAGGGTCAGGGTTAGGGTTAGGGTTAGGGTTTAGGGTTTGTGTTAGGGTTAGTGTTAGGATTAGTTTTAGGATTAGGGTTGGGTAATCGTGCGGGTGTTAATCTGAAAAGTTACAGATATGTGAAAAGTACCGACCCTGCCATCTATTATAACTTTTGTTGTTCTGTTTAATATATACATATATTATGCCTCCAAAGAAGAGAGTTTTCTGGGGAAAGATAGCAACCGGTTTAAAATGACAGCCACAGACTGCAGCAATTCACCACATTCCAGAAGCTACTTTAAACATAATGCAAAATGGTGCATCAACACCTTCTGCCCAATCTGATAGAATTCTGGCAAAACTGTTTAGCAACAGATCGCCAGCAATTGCTTCATCACAAATTGCCATCCTAGCTCCTGTGAAAAGGGATTACCCTGCTATGTATAACCAGGGCAGCGCAAAAAGTTGTTTTGCACAAGCATTTCTATAGCCAATTACACGGATGAAATTTACGTATGCTTAATAATTTTACGCAAAACAGCCTTCAGACTTTCCCTATTAATTTAATCGTCTTTTGAATTATGAACATATTTACATCATAAGGGTTTTTTCGTTGTAAGGCTTTCTTTTTTAGTTGATTTTCAGCTAGCAAGACTTTTCGTAGATGGCATAATAAGTCACACCCGGACAAGGTCGGGTTATACTGCTAGTATATATATATATATATATATATATATATATATATATATATATATATATATATATATATATATGTATGTATGTATGTATATATATATATATATATATATATATATATACATACATGCGTGTCTGTATATATACATATGAATGTACCTACTCATTCATAAATAAACACATAAAGAAATTGGTTGTTTTTTTGCAAGAATTTGTTTCCGTAGATTCTAAATGTTAGTGCAGCAACTGGTCAATATATCTATAACCTGTTAGTGTGTTATGTTTATTTGTCTTTGCCACCAGCTTAGAAGATGTTGGCTACATCACTGCTACAAATACGTACATACATACGTACACAAATCCCACAAACACACATACGCGTACACACACAAGTACTTACTCATTCACACACACGCACAGAAATATATGTATACATTTATACATTCACATTGATATATATATATATATATATATATATATATATATATATATATATATATATATATATATATATATATATATATATATACATATACATATATATATATATATATGTATATGTATATATATATGTATGTATATATATTCACGCATGTATATATTCATGTATGTATATATATTGGTGGGTAAATATTCTTCATTTGTGTATTAACATAGCATTAGCTATGCCTTGTTAATCCACGAATAACATACGAAGGGTGTTGAAAAGTTCCTGGCTTTAAGAGTTATTACAAAAGGGCCTCATTGGAGGCTCAACCTTCCGAGTTCTTTTACAGGACTTAGAAAAAGTAAAGGATCGCTGCAGTAAGTGTGTGAATCTGAGAGGGGAATATTTTGAACAAAATCACAATTAACTGGTCCTCCTGTATTTTCTTTTACCCAAAGCCAGGTTTGATCCACACACACACACACACACATATATATATATATATATATATATATATATATATATATATATATATATATATATATATATATATATATATATATATATATATATATATATATATACAATCCAGTATCCTCTCTACAACAGGACGCGTAGTTTTGGAAATAAAATGATAAACGAACTTTTTAATCCCATATTTGTGCCTGCTTAATATATATTCCTTCACATATATATGTTTTCTTCGTTTAAAATGTGGATTGAAAGTATATGTTTCGTTGTAGTTACGACTCGTGCTATGTATTCCAGTCTGTACTTATGACTCACATTATGTTATTCTGATATTTCATGTCAACCCACTAATGTTATATCATTATATATATATATATATATATATATATATATATATATATATATATATATATATATATATATTACAATTAAAAGGGTAGAGGTTTATCAATTTATTAATTTGTAATAATTATTCACTCCCTGATAGTAAACCACAGATTTTCTGCGGTATTGCTTGTGACGCACATGGTAATGTCTTGAGGAGGAATAGTGGACTGGCTAGCCTATGTAGGTTCGGAGGTGTTTTCAAGTTGTGCCGATGCATGATGTTCACTCTGTCATGCATGCACAATTGCTAGCACCGTCGAATTTGCAACTAGAATATCATACTGATGAGGAAATGGAGTGTTATCGCTCCTAAGCCAGAAACGCGTCTATGATTAACTTCGACTGGTTAGTTTTCATTGTTTTTTCTTCTTGTTTTGCCTTTGTGAGTTACAAGTAATGCTATCTGTTGGAGTCTCAGCATTTTAGCTGCTATTTCTGAACTTCGGTATGTGGTGAAGCAAATGTTTGCTGATCCCTTAATTATGTTTATATATATATATATATATATATATATATATATATATATATATATATATATATATATATATATATATATATATATATGTATATGTATATATGAACTGTATTATTTACATTCATGATAGATAACATTCCACTATAATCGTTTGTTATATGGGAAGGAATGTAAGCGAGCGAGTTCTGATGAGCCATAACGATCTGAAGTTGTTATGTTTCACTCAGTCATCTATCAAAATATGTCATTGTCTCAAAACAAAATGAAACCTAATAATGGTGGTGGGATCTCCGTCTTTCGACGATGAGGATTCATTTGTTCTATTGATTGAATTATCTGCGATTGAATTAAATGTAAGTGGCCGAACATTCACAGAGAAGTGTAACTTTAACATATTTTTTTAAGGCAGTTTCAGCGTAACACAGCGAATGAAAAGACTGTACCCTTTGGATGACTGGTACAGTTCACTCAACAGGTTTCTCTACAGTTTCCTTTAGCCCAATTTCAATCACAACGTATGAGGTAAGGGTGACTCGAGGCTATAAGGAATTACACTTGTTCAAGACCTCACGCAATGAGATGTAACCTGGGGCTTAGTAGTTGCGGAGTTCACTTCTTTTGCATACAGCCATATTGCGCTAAAACACTGAAGCAATATAATCTAATTAAATATTCAGATATTTAGCCGTAGAGCTTAGTTATTTAAAAGTATTTTCTTTTGTCCAAGAAGAAGACTTCATAGCGTTAAAAAATATAAATTTGTGATGCTGTAGCGTTAATTCTATCCTTAAACGCATTAAAGGTATTAGGGAAATGCTAATTAAATTGATAAAGGAATCTGTATTTCAGACTAGTGGTGGTTTCCTCTGCTTTCTTCTATATAGTTCACCGACCATATAACATTTTATTTCCAAAACTACGCGTCCTGTTGTAGAGAGGATACTGGATTGTATGGTGTTTATCCTTGTTTTAAGGATATATCAAGATGTAGATAGCATCAAAGTTAATCAGTTGAATATTCTTTTTTTATTTTGGTTCAATTGATGTTCTCCCAGAAATAGAATTATTTTACCTCAGAGGTAAAACAACAACAGCAAAAACAACAGAACCCCCTCCTCACAGAACTACACATCTACCATTTTCTTTGGCACGTAATACAATCCGCTTTTCACGAGTGGTCAACTCCTTTAAGACGGTTTGTCTAATCTTCACAGATTAAATCTATTTTCTTCCACACCTAAAAAGTAACGGAAACTTAATTATGGCCACTGTTTAGTAGAAAAGTAGCAACTAGTTGTTTTGTTATTTTGCCAAGAAAGAAGTGGATGCCTACCAGCTAGAGAAGTGGGTGTCTGCCTGGTGGAGATTCATTTGTTTTCTGCTACTCCGTAGGATCAACATGGATGTGTCTGTGTGTCTGTATGTAGAAGTTAACGGTGAGTGGGTTGAGCAGAACCTCGGAATTTACACGCACAATGACGTAATCACTCACCGAACAGACAATGGGAGTAATAACACAAAACATGATGGGCATGATGACGATGGTGATGGTGATGGTGGTGGTAGTGATGATGATTAGTATGATGTTGGCGTTGTTTAGCTAAAGGGCAGCCGAACCGATCAGAGCTATAATCAAAGTTATTCCAGCCGTGCCCATCTCGTTTATTTATCATTATTATCCAACATTTGGTAGTTTCAGGCAAATTTCTACTGCATCACCTGCTACACCGCCATGTTTCTGAAATGTGTGCAACATTGTGTGTTCTTTTTTGTTGTTGGGAGTGTGCGATCTCTTCCCGGTATTGTATTGCGTCAGTTTGTTTTGCTATGAGGTCTCGTTTCAGTCTTTTGTTTGTATTAGTGTTTGTATTAGATTGTATTGAGTAATGTGAGCTGTGTTCTTCTGTTGGGTATCCGGCCTCTCATCCTCCTTACTGCTGCTGCTGCTGCTCCTTCTCCGCCTTAAATTTGTATACGATTGCATTAACTAACGTGTCGTTTCCTGTTTTGAAGACGACGGATGGGAGTGATTTGAGACATATGACAACTATTTCTTTTAGCTGGAGACTCGGATACTACTTAGAAGCTCCCTCATTGCTTTGATAACGACGACGACGATGTCAATGATGAAGATGGTGACAATCGCGATGATGGATGTGATATTGGTGATGATAACTATAGCACTGATAGACCTAACCGTTTAGCATTTAAACGATCATATTCGGCCCAAATATTCTATCTGTTTTATGATCAAACTGGCTAGATCCAGCCTCTCACATCTGGTTGACAATGTCATTCTAAAACTAACCAATCACATCATTGAAATCTCAAAGCTGTGAGACAATGCCTTATGTCTTTAAAAGAATCTGAATAAATAAGCATTTTCTAACTAGTTACTTTGCTTGTTGCAAGATCAGAGACTGAATGTCACATGATTTTCTATATATTGTGAACTGGAGCGAATTCTTGCTATATCTAGCAGCCGAGTGTTCACCACTGACGATGGGCACAAATAACCCGAAACCGTTCGATCTGATGATCCTGTCGTCTGCTAGAAGATTGTAGGAGTTCGCTCCCCTGCTTGCAATATATACCGGGTGCAGATTGCATCGATAACCAGTTGAAGGAGGCTCTTCTTGGGGTTAAAAACGGTAGTAACGTTGAATAGCTATATTGATGTGGCGATAAACATTACTTCCAAATACGCATTACATTTGACAACATAATCTGAACGCTAAAGAGTTAAAGATGATAATATTGATGTCAATCATAATGACGACGAAGAAGATGGATTAGAAGAGTGACTAATAGAAATAAAACCATAAATAAAAGGTGGGGGTAGAATTATGCTAATGAAGATATTTGTCAGTGGTATCTATTATTAGAATACCCCCACGGCAGCAATAGTCATCCCACACACCTTCCTAATTGTGGGGTGGTACTGTGTCGGTGAACTGGGTGTGCCTGGTAGTAATCAGTGAATAGCATGGTGGGTTGAACTATATGTTCAATGTAGAGATGTTGGCAATATTGTTATCTACATTCACGGATATATTACTTTACATATACACACCTGTATGTAAATACCTCACCCCAACATATATACATGTGCATAAAACACACATACACGTACATATATACATATGGATACACATACATTTGCAATCTTTATATAAACTTTTTCTCACTCTTTCTCTCATTTTCTCTAAAGAACAAGATTATAAATGCGCGCTGTAAAATTTATTTATCAGATCATAATAAAAATGGACCAGCTTACTCAGAAGATAGTACAGGGGTACTTGGCACGAAAGACACAAACCACGAAAGGGATTTATCATGTCAGAAGCTGGGCATAGAGTACCGACGAGTTGGTGACATCCCGCTACGAAGGCTACCTCCATGCAATTCATGCAATTCATGAACAAGAGATCTCCGCCAAGTACCTACAGCACAAAAGGCAAAAAATATTGACAGACAACAAACGTAGTCTGAGCAAATCCAAGACCGAAGACATCAACTACCTTATTGCCACCTGAGAGAGGATGTCTTCCATATATTATCTTCGAATGAGGCGTGATGGGGTAGCCAGAACAGTGAGGAACAGGATAATAAAGAAAGAAAACACCCACAATCAAAGTTGACTCTATTAAAACCGATCGGTCAAAAGAATAGTGGTAAAACATAAAAGTTAAAACACATCTGGCCAGATATTGTTGTGTGGAACAACAAGGAACAGATATGTTCCGTTGTGGATATCAGCTGTCCTCTGGACCCAGTGTGGTTCGAGAAATACAAGAGGAAGAAGACATCTATGAACCATTGATAAGGAGTTTACAAATCCCGTACCCAAGGTAGATTTTCAAATTCAGATATATCATTACTGGGACAACACATCTGGAATAATTATAGCTGAATTTGGGATATTGGGGAGAGAACACAAAACCTCAATTCGTACTCTAAATGAGTGGAGGCGGGCGGCTTAGTGCTTAGGGGTGTTGGACTCATGATCGTCAGATTGTGGTTTTAATTCCTGGACCTGGCGACGTGTTGTGTTCTTGAGCCAAACACGTAATTTCACGTTGTTCCTGTCCCCTCAGCTGGCAAAAATGATTACTCTTGTGCCAGACTGGCGTCCTGACCAAGTGGGGAATTTATACGCCATAAAACCGGGAAACCGGCCCTTATAAGTCGGCATGATTCGAGAATGTAACTTTTTTACACTATAAATAATCGAGATATCTGAGACTGTAAAAATATGCAAGATTTTCTTCAGATTTAAATGATGAATATCAAAACAAGATGCTCTCCTTCATAACCTTGCTATCAAGCAGGTGGCCGGTCAATATTCATTCTAAATTAAAAAGAGGAAAGGAATATATATATATATATATATATATATATATACAAATACGAATATATAATTACTCTCGACATCAGATAAATATGTTGGGGTTAAAATGATAATAGATTCTAGAAGAAGGCTCGCAAGACGAAGACATTTCAGTTTATAATTTTTTTAAAGAATTTTCGATTTCCTTGTAAAGTTGCTGGGTCTTAATATGTCACGGTTCCCCCCCCCCCCTGAAAGTATAGTTTGGGCAACAATTATATAGCGTATTGCTAATGGCGCCTGTTCACGGGTAACTTATATATAGTTATATGTTGACTAGGCAACCCAATATAGTGTGTTGAAATTTATTTTATATACTGAAAATTACATAGTTATGAAAAGAAAGGAAAAAAACTTTTGCGTTAATGAAACTTATTTTCAAAAGGAAAAGGGACAGCATTCAGGAATTAATAGGAGATGCAGGAAGGTTTGGTAACAAGGAGACAAATTCATACATTATTCGAGTTTATAATGAGGTCCTTAGAATTAAAAAAATGTACTAATGAGAAGGTTTTGAGATGCATATTATTTTTGTTATGAAAATATTTCACTGATTACATAATTTGAAATATCAGCATAGAAAAATTTCCCAAGAGCACATTCTCTATGGGGAACATGTGTTTAAGAGCGTAATGGCAGTTAATGTTAATGTAGCAGTTAATAGGAGTTGATGTTAATGTAGTTGAGCTAAAAATGAATTTTAATGAGCTCATATTAAACACACAATTAGATTTAATGCTTATGAAAATTGCTTTCATGAGGATAAGTATAGGAACTGCGGAGTTTATATTGACAAAAGTTGAGTGTCAGTCTCACCTTTAGTAGCTATGGTGACAAATCTATCTATCTATCTATCTATCTATCTATCTATCTATCTATCTATTTATCTATCTATCTATTTATCCATCTATCTATCTACCTGACTGTGTGTGTGTGTGTATATATATATACATATATACGCATATGTACATACACATACTCATACTCACATGCATATATATATATATATATAAATATATATATATATATATATATATATATATAAATATATATATATATATATATATTTATGTGTGTATGTGTTTGTACGTGAGTTTGTACGTGTGCACATATATGTATATGTACACACGTGTGTACGTATGTATATATACACGTATATACAAGCACACACACATCCGCTCGCGCTCAGACATAAGCGCTCACTCACTTTTTCTTTCTCTCTTTCTATCACACACGCACACATATACATCTTAAAATTTATCGAACATTGTTCGTAGACAGATCGAATACTGATCGTAATCTGATCAAACACTTACAGTGGACTAATTATCATAAAGTCCACTTACTGTGGACTTTATGATAATTATGATCAAATAATTATCATAAAACCAACCGTAAATTGGCTGCAGGCTGATCGAAGACTAACTATAGGGTGATCGCAGCTGTCGCTCAGTGAAGGGATGTTTTTAATTTGCATAATTTGCAAATAGTTGTGCTTTATAGAAAGGTAAAATAATGCTTTCAAATTTTGCCACAAAGGCAGCTGCTTTTTTTTGGCGTGGGGGAGGGGGTAAGTCGATTATATCGACCCCAGTGTTTAACTGGTACTTATTTTATCGACCCCGGCGGAATTGAACTCAGAACGTAACAACGGGCGAAATACCACTTAGCATTTCGTCCAGCGCGCTAACGATTCTGCCAGCTCGCTGCCTTAGAGAGAGGTAAAATAATTCTTTCTGCGATAGGTATAAGGCCTGCAATTTGGTGGGGGACGGGACCACTCGATTATATCAACTCCAGTGTTTCACTGGTACTTACTTTATCGACCCCGAAAGGATAAAAGGTAAAGTCGACCTCAGCGGAATAGAGAGAGGTAAAATAATAAACGATGTCAGAGGTATAAGAATTCCAGTTATAAAAACTGAGTTGAGTGTCTTCACAGCTCTCACGGGAAATATTTTTCGCTTTTAAGTTTGGTAAATAGGCTGTCTGTCTCTTTTACCGAACAGCTATGTTACAGGGACGCAAACAAAACGGCAGCGGTGTGTAAGTGGGTGGGTTGCGGTGGTGGTGGTATGATAGGTAAACAGAAAGCTAAAGACATATAACAAGCACGCATATGTATGTTTATGTCTATGTGCATATATTTATACCTACATGTTTATATATATATGCATATATATATATATATATATATATATATATATATATATATATATATATATACATATATATATATATATATATATATATATATATATATATATATATATATATATATATATATGTATATATATATACATATATATATATATGTATCTATATATATATGTATATGCATATATGTATATATATACGCACATATATGTATGTGTATATATGTGTGTGTTTGTGTATGTATATATATGTGTGCGTATATATATGTGTGTGTGTATGTATATAAGTATATATATATATATATATATATATACATACACACATACATACATATATGTATATATATATAACAGACACAAACATATGCGTCATGTTTGTGTGAGTGCATGTGTGCGTGTGTATGTTTGTGCGCGTGCATTCGCACTGAGCATGTGTACAATGTGCTGCTGCTGCTGAAGATTATTATCAGTAATTACAGTATATTGGGAACGTTCCAAATCAGCTTTGATCCTCCTCAACGCTGGTGACGTTGTTCCTGTTATATTTGTAGACAAATCAATAGTAGAAGGTCGTCCAGCCACTAGTCGACCCATATTTTTCATGGCAGTCAACTGCATGAGTGTGTATCAGTTTAACTATGCATGTGTGGATATTTCTTTGCGGCTCTGTTCACGTGTGCACATAAACATATGTGTGTGAATGCCCGCGTGTATGTACTTCTTTGAGGACTCACACGCGTGTACACACACGTGTGTGTATTTGTGTGCTATGTGTGTTTGTGCATGTAAATTTGGTTTATGTTACGTGGGTGCCTGTGCGGATTCTACGAGTATGTCTTTCAAATTATGACTGAAAGAAATAAACCTTGTGATCTAATGCATGTTTTTATGGGAAGAAACTATTAGTGACAATTACTGCATTTTCACTACATTATATATTATATTCATTTTAGAGTGCTCCTTTGTACGGAGTGTTATATATTTTGCATACAGTTATGAAACATTATAAACAATATATATATATGCGTGTGTATATATATATATATTATGTGTATTTCTTCTATCTTAATGAATAAAAATTCTTCTGATAGAATAAATGGGTTAATAGAAACCAATGTAGCAAAGAACACAAAATAACTGTGGTTTAGTTCCTGTTTTTAAGGCAGGAACTCCTTGAAATTTTGGGTATTTGAGTATATTTAAGAATTTAAGGAATGGAGAAAACGCATGTTATAATTGCATACTCTATTCCTACATATGTTTCAAAGGATAACAACCTGTGTGGTTTTCTCCATTCCTTAAATTCTTAAATATATATATATATATATATATATATATATATATATATATATATATATATATATATATATATATATATATATATATATATATATATATATATATATATATATATATATATATTGTTCAGATTTACAGAAAACAAAAGACGAAGACAGGTGAAAAAACAAGAAACAGGTCTATTAATTTAACGATCGAGAAAAATGGAAAAGTCTTTGACGTTTCGTGCCTACTCCCGTTTAGGATAGAAAACAGATACAGGAGAAAAAATGGAGGCATATATATATATATATATATATATATATATATATATATATATATATATATATATATATATATATATATGCATGTATGTATGTATATATGTAATTATGAAAGGTTATGTAGAGTTGCAACAGTTGAGCATCAAGTTTGAAAATAAAACTAAACCAGTCACATGACGGCTAGTAATCCGAAGCGTAGAGAAAACAGTTAACATTTTCGTATGAACATCAATATGTATCGTCTGTTCTATTTTTAATTATCTGAAGTCTTTCTGTAAGGAAAGAGATGGTCGTCTCTAGCAAAAACACGTTGTTCCGTTGTTCGAATGTAGATACGGAAATCAATGTTACATTTTGAACTAGGGAAAAATCTCGCATATATTTAGTGTTCTGCTTCTAGATTTTATTAGTTATGTGCATGTTAGTTGACTGATTTCTTTTTCTGAAAGCCTCAACTTTTCCAGATTGTCACGGAGGCCTTTACTAACAACAGGCGCACGAATTACTGGTATAAATGCTAATTTATAATCTGGGTACAGAAGTTGAAGTGTTCGAAAGAGTTGTTCGTAGTTATCCTTTTTCTCTTTTATCTTCACCTTCCTCACATTTTCTCTTAATTAATTAATTAATTAATCAATTTATTTATTTATTTTGTGTATATATACACACATACACATGTCATCATCATCATCATCATCATCATTATTATTATTATTATTATCACGTGATGAAAAGTCACAGCTTATTTTGCTGGATATGATGGAAAGTGTCAGCTATCCACAGCCAGCGGACTAAGGTGACACTTGTTTACTGGTCATGCTTCAAGAACCCTGCGAAGAATTCTTGTAGTTCTATGTTCACACTTGCACCAATCTTTTTCAGCCATGCTGGGAGTTGAGTGCTGATACTTACAAGTGCACCAATTATTATTATTATTATTATTATTATTATTATTATTATTATTATTATTATTATTATTATTATTATATATGTATATATAGACATGCATATTATGTGAGTTTGAGTGAGTGAGTGAGTGTGTGTGTGTGTGGGGGGGGGGGGGGTTAAAGAATTACGAGCATCAGGTAATTCTTTCTAAAAAGCAATTCAGAAAACTTTACAAGAAGAATAAGTAGAATCAAATAGAGAATTGAAGTGTTCAATGTTTATTACTTAAACACAGATTTTATATCAAGTTTTCCAATAATGTTATAAACAAACGCTAAAGCTTGCTCGCGTAGACACATGTACTGTCATATAGATGCATTTTAACTGTTTAACGAGTGTATTGTTTACAATGCGAAACTGATATCTATTATGAGGTTTACGGCCTAAATTAGTTGTAAACAATAGGATATTGTTTCCTTATAACTGATTCTAAATCTACAGGGCCACGCTCTACAGTACATCTATTTAATCTCCTGTCCAGAGATTAGTTGACACGTATTAAACCTCTCACCCTGCATGATCAGTGATTTTCCAATGTTGCAATGACCAGGAATATCAGTAGCGGGAAGGAAAAATATTTGTTTTTATTGTAATTGCCAATCCAATTAAGAATTTGGCAAAGAAATCACCAATAAATTGCCAGCAAATTGCAATAAATTCAGGCACTTATTGACAACTGGAGGACTTAATTATCAACCACAGCTCAACATTTACATATATCACTTTAATTAATAGCAAACAAGAAATCAGATACTGTGATTTCTAAAAAAGGAATAATGTGGTTTAATTCTCCCTAATTGAGGATTTGGCAAGGGACTTATTGCTCCGTATTTCGTTCAAAATGAAAATAAAATGAACCAAAACAATTTGCCTTTTTTTGTTTCGCATTTCAATATTTTCTTTTCCCGTACTGTTTCTTTACATTGAGATATGGCCGTACTCGGTCCACCGTGTACATAATATTTTGATGATGTAGCCAGTTATTCAGTTGCTCAAGTGATTTCACTCGAATATGGTAGTTTCTCTATAAGCCATACCCCTCCCACCACGACATGCATAAGTTTTAAAGGGAAGCAATTTTGATAGTGTGTGGCGCACAATTTGATTTGAGATTAATTTTGTATGTGTGTATGTGTGTCCGTACGTGTGTGTTTTCCCTTGTGCATGTTTGTTGTTTTGCATGTGGATGTGTATGTGTGTGCGCAAGCGTATGTCCTGTGTTGTGTTTTTTATTTATAATTTCCATTCCAAGCCTAACAAATTATTCACAACGGGTATGTGTAATTCCTCAGCCATGTTAGATGTGTTCATCCGAAATCAGTTTCGATTCAAAGTTGTACTCATTTAACTTCATTTATTTCACTTTGCTTTACCAAACTGAAATTCTTGTCTCTATGGAACTAATAATTTTGTTCTGCGAAGAAGAGAAATCAGAATTTCGAACGTAGATTTCTGCCAGGTATAGGTGTGAATGTCTGCTAAAGAATTATCTTTTTCTCTGATAATCATGAAGTAGAGAAACATAAATATCTTTGCCACGAATATCTGCCCGTCCTACCTGACCCCAACACCTCTCTCTATTCATGTGTGCAGCTGTTATTTTGCAAGGTGGCATTATTGAACACTTTATGATGCATTAACAATGAAAGATCTAATCATAACAAGAAATGTTGTTCTTGAAACATATTTACATCAATTATATTCTAGTTGTTGTAAAGCACAAAAGATATAACTCAAAATACCAGACTATCTTTCAAGGAGATGTAATTATGCACTACATAAAGGATCTATAAAGATTTCTTGAAAGTAATATATCGCGTGGAGTCTATACAGATCTTTTCAAAACTATTTACACAGAGAACGTGAAAGAATCTCTTTGTTCTATGTTTTCTTTAAACAATTGTTTCATGATATATTTCCAAGTACAAAATAATTCGCCGTGTATGGAGGTTATAAGTTCTCACCATATCTGCTTTGTAGGATTAAAAGAGTAATGGTACTAATGTTACCATCAATCATTTAGATAAAGCAATTCAATGATGCTTATGTGTTTCTATTTGATCTTCTTTTACCGTTTTTTTCAACATTCAGAATGTTTTGGGAATAATTATATTTCTTATTATCAAGAATCTTACTCCTTATATACATATCTCATGATGCCAATTTCAGCAAGGCAAGAGCATTAGTGTTTCAGAAATACATGTCAATAAAGATAAATAAAAATAAGGAATTTTTTTTATCAGTAGAAAATCGTCAATTTTGAAGGAAAACAAATGGTAGCCTAAGATATCAGTATATCTCATAAAAGTTTAGAAACAATACTGAAATGAGTTAGTTGCAACTGAAGTTCGACGCACATTGTATTTATTATTCACCATAAAAGTATGAATCTTACAGTTATCATTAGAAAATGAATAAAACAACTATAGCACATCTTCACATGGTAGACATCTGGACTATGGTAGGTAACTTGACTGTGGGAGATATCTGTTAGATGTCTGGGTTATTTCTATGATAACAGAGATGTGTCAGAAATCTGTTTCATGATAGGCACCTGGGAGATGGTTGACCACCTAATTATAGTAGACTGGTAGACATCTGGGCATTGATAGGTATCTGGATTATGATAGATATAATTTGAGCCATCTTAGATTTTTGATATACAGTACATGTTAAACATCTGGTTATGATACACATCTGGGTTCAGAAGGTATCTAAGTTAGTAGATGTAGACAGTATACAGTCACACGGAAGATTAATAAATTTAGTTCAACAGTGCCGAAGATATGCCCCTATAATAATCCACATTTCCATTTACAGTAGCGTCTAAATTGCTAACTGCACTACTCTATATACTATCACATGCATAAGGAGATCCACTACCACCTGTAATGTCATCTGTACTATGTTCTATAGCATAACTGACACTATCGTCTACCCTGTCATGTACACTGTGATCTGCACTATCACGTACATTCTGATCTGTACCATTGACCGTTAACCAGGGCGGTTGTGCCTGTTAGAGGTGATGTGAGCTTATAAGGGTTGTGAGTGACAAATATCAAAGGGTGGGGCTAACGGTTCCTGATTGTTTTTGAAGAAATGTTATGTCTAGACTAGGCACAATCTATTATCAATATTTTCAGTACTATAAGGCAGCGAGCTGGCAGAAACGTTAGCATGCCAGGCGAAATGCTTAGCGGTATTTCGTCTGACTTTACGTTCTGAGTTCAAATTACGCCGAGGTCGACTTTGCCTTTCATCCTTGCGGGGTCGATATATTAAGTACCAGTCGCGTACTGGGGTCGATCTAATCGACTGGCTCTCTCCACAAAACTTTCGGGCCTTGTGCCTAGATTAGAAAAGAATATTTTCAGTACTATCATCCACAGTACCATCTACACTGCTACTTAAGTTAAAATCTACTCTGTCATATATATAAATTCAAGTACACAATCAACTAGGTCACTCTCACCGTACCATCTACGATATCTTCTATTCTATCCTCTACAGTTTCATCTACACTATCAGCAACACACTTATATCTAAAATACTTATATATATCTAAAATATCACTTACACTGCTAATATCTACACTATAGGTACAGATATAGCTTTGACACTGTAACTGTTGTTCATTCATTCTCTGTTAACCGGTAGGTGTGAGTAATTGGTAATGTATTGACTTTTGGAACAGCTAACCCCACCCTTGTATTTGTGAAGCCATATTGTTTTATCTTTCATTTTTCACAACCATCGGAGCGCAGTTCATGAGATGGTTGTGATCTGTAAACAGTTTTGAATAGGTACCGGAAAAAGACGAGTGAACACGCAATGTGCATGTGTACACTGAATTCATAAAACGGAAGAGAAGAATAAAGACACAATGCGCATGTCGACATAAAATGGGAGAAAATAATAAAAATTCGATGTCAAAAGTTATATGATGGTCTGCATGCCACGGCTGACATCACAGTTACGCAGCTTTGCTGTAATTTTCTTGTTAAATACGTAACTTTACTACTAGAAAGTTTCAAAATTTCACGAACGTAACTAGCTTCAGAGGGTGCTGGCTGGCTTAATAAGAAGACGGTGCAACAGAAACCATAGTTCCTTTCATTAAAACAACAAACGGCATCTTTCACTTGCAATCACAACAACAATAATAATGTTTTCTTTTATTGCTATTTGAGCAACCCAAGAAGAGTACTACAGGCCAGAAATCAGTGGGGGTTAATTATATCTCGTTGCCTAGTCCGAAATTAAAGAAATATGTTTGTTGTTAGAATATACGGTTAGAATATTTATTAAAAATGGTTGGCATTAACATATGAAATTAGCATCTCCTCTCTCTTTCAGATATTTCCTATATTTTTACAGTTTATGGCAAATCAGACGGAAAAATATATCAAAAGGAAAAGCAGTAGAAACCTTCATTTTAAAATTTTACAAATGTTTCGCTTCTAAAGAATTCTTCTGAAGATTGATAATTTTAAAAACAAATAAAAAATCACCGAATAAATGATATTCAAAATTCCGATAATTTATTATAAAATTTGAACTTATGCATTCGAATTAACCCCTCTTTATAACTTTCGTTAATTGGACACACATTTAATAAATACCTGTGAGGTGATCGAATCTATCAATCCATCATTTTATTAATTGTGCATCGATATTCGTTTGTATGATCAATTAGATAGTTTGCGTTTCTGAATTCGCCTTGCCGTTGTTTTGTTTAAGTAACATTAAGATTAATTACTGATTTGTGTGCGGAGTTTTTCATTACAACTCGTGTCCTCCTTCTCATCTTTCATCGCAGCCTCTCTCTCTCTCTTCCTTCTTCTTCTCCTCCTCTACTTCGTTATGCCAGCACCGTGGTGGAATTATTGTTTTACTGCACCATTCTCATACACAATTGAGATAATACATTCTATAGAATGTATAAGTAATTTAATCAATGTATATTGAGACGAGCGGACAAGGCAAAAATGGCAAGATGCCTGAATTCGTACATGCATAATTATATCAATGTATACGTACATGAATGTACTAATAGACACATGAACACGCACGCGCATACACACAGATACATATGCGCACACGTACACACATATAATGTATATATTTTATATATATTATATATATGTTATATATATATATATGTATATATTTTCATTTGTACGTATAAAAATGTATACACATATACATATATCATATATAATATTATATAAATATATATATATATATATATATATATATATTTATATATACATATATTTTTATCTGTAAGTATAAAAATGTATACACACACATACATACACACACATATATATATATGTACACATATATATATATATGTATGTATATATATACATATATCTACATATATATATGATTATATATTTTTATTTTTACATATACATAAATATGTAAATATATATATATGTGTGTGTGTGTGTGTGTGTGTGTGTGTACAGACAAATGTATCTATGTATATACCTACACAAAAACACATAAATATATATGTTTATTATTTTGTAATAACAATATACATTATTAGATATCGAATTCTCTCGTTGTACACCTACGACCTGGACATTGATACTGGACTTTGATAAGGAATATTGTATTATCACAAAAGGATAATATACATATACATACACATGCATACGCGTCTGTGCACTCGCACACACACGCACACAGACGTTCACACTCAGACACATGCACGCATACACACATATTAACTGTATAGTAATTAAATGGTACACCGACACACCCCACGATTAAGGCAAAGGTTTCACTGCAGCTAATATGAAATAGAGGATCGACAAAATTTTATTTTCTATTAAAGTCTGTTCAGTATCTGCTAAGAGATTGCGATCGTACTATGTATGGAAATATGATGAAAAACAGGGAAGGCTTGATCAAATTTACATAAATGTATTTTAGTCTATTTTGTATATGCTTAAGTATTTCTTATGCTGACGATATGATGGGGGTAATTGGTTTGCTAGTAGTGCTTATTGAGACGCTCACAGCTGTCCACTTATTTTCAGACATAATGTCTCTTCCTTAATGGTATGCATGTAGGTCTTGAGAACTTTTGATTCTTGAGATTATTTACCCTCCTTATTTCGAATTGGTGCCAATTCCCATTAAGCAATTGGTCTACTCTTTCGCTAAATCAAGCATTTATCTGCATATCATTTAATAAACTCTTGTTAGTCTTTGTTGCATACGTATGTATGTACGTATATATATATATATATATATATATATATATATATATATATATATATATATATATATATATATATATATATATATATAGATATATATATATATATAGATTCAGGTGAATATGGTACTTAAGTTTAGGCACCAGAATTAAGTATGGTATTATCCATACAGTCCCAAAATAAGGTGATTAAAGTCAAAATAAGCAACAAGGATATGCAAAGTTAATGCAGTACGATCGTTTCATGCGACTCCATTTAATTAAGCAATGCGAACATTACACCAAGTATAAAATGCAGAGCAATCCTCAGCTGCACAAAGATATAGAAATTTACTGAAATTACATTTCAGTGGAAGGACATATCTTTATAACTACATTTAAACGCTCCAAGTAGAAAGGAAGAATAGAAAAAAACATTTTGACTTAGCCAGACCATACAGGCTAGTCTGTATGGTCTGGCTAAGTCAAAATGGCTAGCAGAATAATGTCTTTGCCTCTCGCCAATCTCCGACAACCTCTCTCGCCAACCTCCGGCAATCTTTCTCGCCAACCTCTGAAAACCTCTCTCACCAATCTCCAACAATCTCTCCCTCCTCCAGCTGACAGTTTTTTGTACTCTTTCGTAACGGAAAATACACCTTTTGTGGCAGTTATAACGAAATTGCTTTCTTATATCAGAGTAATAAGGCGTTTCAATAGAACATCTTTACCCCCGGGAAATACCGGGTACACCAGCTAGTATGTATGTATATATATATATATATATATATATATATATATATACGCACACACAATTTTATACATACTGCAGTTACTAAAGGCACGTGGTCTTATCGTTAACGTATTCGGCTCAGGATGAAAAGTCTCGGATTCAATTCCTGGCTAGGCGGTACGCTGTGTCTTTGAGTAAGGCATTTCATTCACATTTCTGTAGTCAAATCACCTGCAAATGAGTATTAGCTTGGTGCTGGCATATCTATCACTCACTCTGGCTTTCAGTTCCCGTCCACAAAATCCACTGTCGGGGTTTTGGTCGGTTCGTGGCCCAAGATGCCACACAAGCAGACTGAACCCGAAAGCATGTAGTTGGGGCGTGTTCGTATTTGTGTATACAGCTTACTATCATAACAGTGACTATGATACAGTAAAAACACTGGCCGTGCTATCAAAATTGAGAGCACAACACATGAGAAACATTTAAGACAGAACCAATTACTAATCTAGGATGAACCAAATAACCACAGGCTTCATACCCTAGTGATTATAAATACATTCTCTGCTTGTTATTTCTCTGTCCATTATCAGTTTAAGATATCGAAGCAAGGTTACATAACGAGAAGGAAATTGCTAGATTATTTGTTCAACTTAGGGTTTTCTGGCGCCATTTGAAGCAGACAATAGTTTTTAAGCCCTTATAACTGAGTGTATATACAAGTATTATCTTTATAATCGAATATTGATGATGATGATGATGGTAGTGGCGATAGTGGTGATGGTGATGATGATGATGATGTTTCATTATTGTATCTATATATATGTGTCTATGAATGGGTGCGTTGTGTGTGAATACTAACACACTTCTACAACACGTGCATACGCACATAAAAGCGCGCACACACACATATACCCACCTATTTTGCCAGTTCTTAAAAATTGCTTAGATACCACATATCCATACATGCGTGTAGAATCATCTACATTTATATACCTCTATTCACACTTATATACATACTGACGCATAAACATACCCAATCTTATTATATTCACACAGATATTCAGGTAGTAAAATATGCACACGCTCTGATGCACTGACGCATACGCATCAATGTATAAAGTCATGCACTGCAATACATCTATCTTTATCATACACACGTCTATAGATAGCATAAGGAAGAAAGAGAGTAAATGTGAGCAGAGTATAGATTAATAGTTACAAAAAAGATAAATATACTGAAAGATAGGTTTCACCAATTTATATGTTAATACCAATTATTAAATCAATTTGCCGCAAGATTGTCTAACATTAAAAAAGTTAAAACACACAAATGAAAAGATGGGATAAAAAAAAAAAAAACGAGGGAAAAGAAGTTAAAACCATAGTGTGATTATCATAACCGTGATTGACGATGAATTAGACGAGAAAAATGGCGCCAATACCGATTTGTGTCGTCTGCTGATAGAAGGGAGAGAAAAATGACTTAATGTGCCATTGTGATACCTGATGTTACAGTTCTTTGAAGATAGAAACTGAGAGAGAAATGATTTTGTACTTGGCGAGCGTTCACTGCTTATTTGTAAATATTTCTTAGCCATTTTAGTGGAAGGGTATGCAGTATTATGGAGATCGAATTCACGTCTCTGAAGAAACTTCCTAATGATGGCGCTGATAAAAATATTCCTTTATTTCTAATAATAACACAAAACACGAAGCACAGGAAAATCCATTATTGCAACAATAGCTATACTATTTATGAAAATGTACGAAAATGTTTGAAATACATATATGTATGTATGTATGTATGTATGTATGTATGTATATATATATATATATATATATATATATATATATACAGAGAGAGAGAGAGAGAGAGAAAGACAAACTGACAGACAGAGACAAATGTACATATACACATGTGTGTGTATATGTGCGCTTAAACGTATGCGAGCTGGCATACACAAGTGCTTACAATTGTCAAGTATTACCTCTAACATTTACTTTACCTATATATATATATATATATATATATATATATATATATATATATATATATATATGTATATATACACACACACACCTACTCCCAGCGCATATATGTATACACGTGTGTGTGTGTTTATAGGTGCAGTATGGCTGAATGGTTGGGAAATTTGCTTTTCAATAACGTGTTCCCACTTTCACTCTCATTGCATGGCATCTTGGGCTAGTATCATTTTCTATACCCTTAGGTTGACCGATACCGTGTGAGTGAAACTGGAGAAACTCCATAAAAGACCATTGGATAGATTTGAACATTTTACCTGTAATCCGAAAGGTACAACCTTAATCATACTCAATGTTGCGCTGATTCTACAAGGAAATTACACTAAGGATACACGAACCTGTAGAATGCTCAGTCACTTACACAGTAATTCATATCAGTTGACCGAACAACTGCATCCACATCGTTGATCGAGGGAAATACACCAAAGCAAACACTCCCCCCCTACCACCAACCCACCCACCACCACTACGGCTGCCGCCGACGCCACCACTGCCGCTATTGCTGCTGCTGCTGCTGCTGCTGCTGCTGCTACTACTACTACTACTGCAACTACTGCTACTACTACTACTACTACTACTACTACTACTACTACTACTACTACTACTACTATATGCGTGCATACATGTATACATAGTAGTATATATGCAGTAGTATAAAAAAATAAAATAAATTGAAATGCTCTGAGGAAGTATACGAAGATTTATTTATATCAATGTTAATCTACCTAACCGGTTTCACATTTACCTGATTTTCAAAAATGTAAGATATGAGTGATGTAGATCTGTGTCACACACACACACACACACACACACACATTTATGTATATATATATATATATATATATATATATATATATATATATATATATTTATATTTATATATATATGTATGTATGTATGTATGTATGTATGTATGTGTGTATGTGTGTGTATACATAATGGGCGCACAAACGTATATATCGTTGGCATATATTGATATATTGGTGTTTGTTTTAGGAAGAATGACAATGATGTTATTAGTGATGATGGTGGCACTGAAGAAGGTAGTAGTGATGATGAAGGTGGTGATGGCTTTCTTTTTGTTGGCGGGGATATAGTTTCCATAGATCAATGTTTATTCATACATTGCAGAAATTGATTTAGACGGATGACTTCCGCTGTATTCGAACATAGAGATATACGTAATACCATACAAGGCACTGAGAATTATTTTTACTGAATCCCTCAAATAGTTATACGTTAGAAAGAAATGAATTTAGGTATCACTGTTAAAATAACTACAACAACAACGGTAATAATAATAATAATAATAATAATAATAATAATAATTTTACATTTTGGCAGAAAGCCAACAAATTCGGAGGAGGGGGTTAAGTCGATTACATCAACCGCAGGGGTTGACTGGTACTTATTTTATCAACCCCGGAACGATTAAAGGCAAAGTAGACCTTGGCGGAATTTCAACTCAGATCGTAAATACGGACGAAACGCCGCTAAGCATTTTTCCCGGCGTGCTAACAATTCTGCCAGCTCACCCACCATATCTTAAACAAATACTGCTAGACTTTTTTCCCGATGCTCTTACATTTCTGCTAACCCCTGCCCCAATAATAATAATCATAATAATAATAATAATAATAATAATGATAATAATAATAATAATAATAATCATAGTGGTTTCCAATTTTGCTACAAGGTCAGCAATTTTTGGTGTGGGTGATGAGTCGATGTAATCGACCCCAGTGTTCAACTAGTACTTTTTTTTATCGACCCCGAAATGATGAAAGGCAAAGTTGACATCGGCGGAATTTGAACTGAAAAGATAAAGACAAACGAAATGCCGCTAAGCTTTCCGCCCCGCATTCGGGGATGATAAAATGAAGTACCAGTCAAGTACTGGGGTTGACATAATTGATAACTCAGCATTCCAAAAAAAAAAAAAAAATTCTGACCTCCAGCCTAAATCATAAAGCTTTGGTTGTCCAATCATCGCGCTATAATGAGAAGGGACTAGTAGTTTATATGTATCTGGTGGCTATTGTGAAAACGGCTGCTTGTTGGACGAGGCTGAAAACTTTAAGGACAAACACTTTCATTTTCGGTCAAGCCTCCATCAAGCTCTACGTGAAAGAGAAAGTAAGGCTGGAGAGGAAAGCAATTTCTTTCAGCGAATTTTGTTAAAAAGTGTCTTGGGTTTGTGGCAGAAATGGTTATGGTGAAAGAATTTCTTTAAGCATAACAGCAAAAGTACTTTATCCTAGTGTTAACATATTTTTGTATATCGTGTGTAGTCTTCCTCTAATTTCTCTCCACCTCATTGTTTTTACCTCACCGATTTTATGAAACCTGACTTCGTAATGTCCTCCACAGCTGATGCTCCTATGGCGAATAAAAGAAATCATCATCATGCGATGCCCCAGCTTGGCCACAGCTCATGAGCTGAAACTAGATAAAATGAAAATGAAAATGAAAATCATCGTCGTCGTCGTTGTCGTGGTAGTGATGGTGGTGGTGGTGGTGGTTTCTCTTTTTATGTGCAATCACCTAAGATGTACGTTATCTGTCTCACCCACCGTATATCTCTAGACATGTTGCAATGATGTCAGAAACAACGTTGTCAGATGTCAAACAGCTTTCTTCAGCCATCTTTAAAAGGTTTCTCTAAATCTGATAATTTAAAACGGGTTCTTTGTCGTTACTATTGTTGTTGTTGTTGTTGTTATTATTGCCGCTGTTGCATTCGCTGTAGTTAATTTTGTTGTTGTTGCTGCTATTTCTGTTCTTCATGTTGCCTTTGTTTTATTGTTGTTGTAGTTGCTGTTGTTGCAGATTATATTACTGCCGTTACTGATAATTTTGTTGCAGTTATTTTTACCATCCTTGTTATTGTTGTTGTTGCTGCTGCTGCTGTTGCTTTTTTTTTGTAATTATTGAAGTTGTTGATGTTGCTACTGTTACTAGTGCTGCTGCTGTAAATATTGTTGTTGTTGTTGTTGTTTATACAACTCTACAATCAATGGGTATTTATTATGGCTTGTTTCCATAATCCTATATATATATATTTAGTATTTTTACATCTACCTAAATTTCTCAAAATTTCTTACCAACTTATTACCTTTACTCTCTGACTCTTCCTTTCTCTCTCTCCCTTTCTCTCTCTCACTCTCTCCATCTCGCTTTCTCCCTTTCTCTTGCTCTCTTCTTCCTCTCTTTCTTTTCTTAATCCATACATCATTTACCCTCATCCCTCTTCCCTCATCTCTCTTCCCTCTCACTATTTCCATTATACGCCATGAGCCAGCCACCATAGCCCACTTCCCCTCCTGCTTTCTTACATCATATCACTTCTCAGCCTCACCCTTTTATCTTACGCCCCCACTATCATAAAGTATCACCCCCTCATCTACATCAACCTGACGATTTCTTCTTTACACTGCCACAAACACCTCATTTACCCTTCAGTTATTCTTCTTCTTCTTCTTCTTCTTCTTCTTCTTCTTCTTCTTCTTCTTCTTCTTCTTCTTCTACTACTACTACTACTACTACTACTTCTTCTTCTTCTTCTTCTTCTTCTTCTTCCTTTTCTTCTTCTTCTTCTTCTTCTTATTCTTCTTCTTCCTTTTCTTCTTCTTCTTCTTCTTCTTCTTCTTCTTCTTCTTCTTCTTCTTCTTCTTCTTCTTCTTCTTCTTCTCTTTTTAAGCTCTTCCCCCCTCTCTCTTTTAAAGCTCTTCTCTCTCTACCTCTCACTCACCCTTCACCTCTTCCTTATTCTATATCGCCTCTGTCTGCCACTCTCCTTCTATTTCATCTCCTCCCATCCGTATTCATATTCTTAATATATCTTCCCCTCCCCCCTTCACC
Organism: Octopus bimaculoides; assembly: GCF_046866305.1. Taxonomy (NCBI): domain Eukaryota; kingdom Metazoa; phylum Mollusca; class Cephalopoda; order Octopoda; family Octopodidae; genus Octopus; species Octopus bimaculoides. The sequence continues at coordinate 33,921,446 of NC_142933.1, read as the reverse complement.
TTCATACTTCTCTCCTGTACGCATTTTCTTCCTCCACAGCTTTCCTCTCTCTACATATCTCTTTCAATCTCACCTTACACATTTTTTTTCTCCTTCTTTATTATCCATTGCACCTCAGCCTTAGATATTTACTCTCATTATCTATCTATCTATCTATCTATCTATCTATCTATCTATCTATCTATCTATCTGTCTGTCTGTCTGTCTATCTGTCTGTCCATGTATGTATGTATGTATGTATGTATGTATGTATGTATGTATGTATGTATGTATCTATCTATCTATCTATCTATCTATCTATCTATTTATCTGTCTGTCTGTCTGTCTGTCTGTCTATCTATCTATCTATGATAATATACAGTAATATTCCCAATATATTTACATTAAATTGCATCCGATATAGCAACTCTGTTTATTCCTCGCATAATTTATTTTGTCATTACGACCCCCATCCGCCAACCATCACCCCTACAAAACAAATTGAGTGACGATAAGGTTAGGAGTGGAGCGGTGCTAAGAGAAACTTTACGGTCTTCTTTCTTTCTTTCTCTCTTTCTCAAACTTGAAGTATCCTTACACACACACACACACACACACACACACACACACACAGAAGCACAAATGCATCCACAATCCTTCCATCACCGTTTTCTTTCTATTTCTTTCTTTTTTTTTTTTTTTGAAGCAATTTTACAACGAAAATAGATAGGAATATATAAATAAATAATTGAAGAAATAGTAGATAGAAAGATAGACAGCAAAAGGAAGAAAGTAAAAAAAGTAGAGAACAGGAAGAGTAGAACCTGATATGGAGATATATTTATATATCTCAGTGTGTTAAACGTAATTCCGTGTTTACTTTTAAGAAATGGAAGCCCTTCAAATAACGCACGGCTTATGCGATACGTACAGGCTTAAGTAAATGCACATAATGTACAGAAGATACATGCACAAAATCACACGCACAGAATAGTAATATACATATTTACACATAGGCACACGTACTTTTATTCAGTAATATGGACGTTAATCTAACAACGAGCATTATTCCTCGATTCAATTCTCTCGTTGACATTCTATTTTCAATAAATATATCATACATATATGCTACTTCATTTTAGCTACATGTGACACCATGTGTTGCTCTATCTATCTATCTATCTATCTATCTATCTATCTATCTATCTATCTATCTATCTATCTATCTATCTATCTATCTATCTATCCATATTTCTGCATGTTTTTCTGTTCGTCTCACTATACACACATATATATGTATAATATATTATATGTACATATTACATACACATGCATACATATTTTGCCAATAAAAAAATTCCTTACATTCTGCCCCTTTATGTACAAACGCCAGAAAGAGTCGCTCACTATCTAAGATAGATTCGGTAGAAATAGAAAGATACCGAGAACAATTCAAACAATTTACAACGCCATTACACTGAGTTTTGCGTTAACGCTTTTACATTGCATTAAGGTTTGTATAAAATCTTACCTAGGTCTTATGTATTTTATCATCATAAGACTTAAAAGTACTGAAGTATAGAGATTTCGAAAGCTCAAACATAAAACATACATATATACATATATATGTATGTATGTGCGTGTTGGGCAAAAACACCTAAAGCTCCACGAGGCTCTGGCATGGGGTGGTGGCGACCCCTGTTGTACTCTTTCGCCCCAACTTTCTCTCACTCTTTCTTCCTGTTTCTTACCAAAACAAGGCAAATTCAAGTGGTTTAGTAGGAGGGGACATCATTACAACACCCCTTAAATACACCCCTTCCATTTAGTCGACTGTCCTTGTGTGCCAAGATGTAATGTTCATACGTAGTACAGTAAAGTCCAGCCCCCCCCCCCCCCACACACACACCAACCGTTGTCCTCCAAAGACATGAATAGTGGCACACTTGCAGGGGTGCACTACTGTTACATGAATAATATCTCAGACTTCACAAACCGGTTTCAAATTTTGGCACAAGGCCGGCAGTTTCGAGAGAGGGGCTAAGTTGATTAAATCGACCCCTACGTTCAACTGGCGCTTATTTACTTAACCCCTAAAAATTGAAAGTCAAAGTCGACCCCGGCAGTATTTGAACTCAGAACGTAAAGACGGACGAAATATTTCTTATAATAAGTCTTTACTTCAAAACGTATTTGGTTGGTTCTCTCTTTCAAAGATGTAATGGTGCGTATGTGTGAGTGTGTGTGGGCCTGCGTGTATACACACACACACACACACAAACACACACACATGCACACATGAACACACTGGTACACACAGCACACACGCGTACATGCACTTTGCACACATACACGCTTACACACAGAGGTCATCTCTTAAACGTCACTGGTATATTTTTAGGAAAGTTCGTCTTCAAGTGAAACGATGAAAAGCGAAACCAATTTCACCATAGTGACGTTATTTACGAGATTTTTAGGTGACTTAATATGGATGAAACATTCTCCGCTTTTGAAGTGATTCATTTGAATCTCTTAAATCCAGTTTTGTTATTTACTTTTCCTTGTAAATTATATTTTTAAAGTACTGTCGTACTTTAAATTAGATAAATGCCCATAAAATAGATATAAAAAAATTATAACCTAGGGGATGAAACTCGGTGACGCATATACTGTTTCTGCATTATATGATTATACATTTGCTCAGATACTTTAAAATGATATTTTGATCATTTTATATGTGTCTTATATTTTATATATTTTAACATAAAATTATATGTATCAAGATATATAATTGCTATATAATATATATATTTTCACAAATATTTGCTATATGCTTTATGTGTTTTCATATATGATTGCTACTATACATGATATGTATATTGATAAATAATTGCAATGTAATAAGATGGTGAGGTGGCCAAATGCTTGGCGGTATTTCGTTCGTCTACGTTCTGAGTTCAAATCCGCCGGGATAGACTTTGCCTTCCATCCTCTCAGGGTCGATAAAATAAGTACTAGTTGAACACTGGAGTCGATGTAATCGACTCATTCCCTTCCCCAAATTAGCTACCCTTGTGGCAAAATTTGAAATCATTATTATTATTATTATTATTAGAGGGTAATGCACCCATTTTGAGAAATATTAATTTTTTTCAATACACACAATTCATAATTCTTAGTCTATTAACAATTAGAAAGGCATGAATATTACAGATTCCTATAAATCTTATTATATTGTGGCCTACCAACCAACTAATAAGTTCATATTAAAGATTCCCATATCGAACATAGTAATAAACGGAGTGCCAAGTTTGTAAGAGAGTTTCGTTTCTTGGCTGGAACCATTTCCGTATGTATTCGTTGTCAATGTCATCGAACTCAAATCAACTCGGTGAGATCAAGGTAACGTCAGCTGCAATCTGAGATCGAACCTGGCATACCTACTTTTTGATCCTGTACATCGAGTATTGATTGCACTCCATTCACAAAATCGCTGCCAAAATATATAGACATAGATTTCTCCATATCTTTAGAAGTGAATTGTAGTTCTATGTACGTGCGTACGTACGTACATATGTATGTATGTATGTATGTATGTATGTATGTATGTATGTATACATACTTATGCATACATTATGCATGTATTGGTGCCTCTGTATTTATGTAAGTATATAGTCACTCACAAACTCACAAACAATGTATGCACACATACACTCTTTCATATGTACATACATATATATACATACATATATGTGTATACATATGCATGTGTGTATATATA
>NC_142933.1:33905186-33912686 GCF_046866305.1 Octopus bimaculoides | reverse complement strand
GGCACTGTCTTCTCAGCTAACTAAAAGATAAAAAGTAAAATCGATTTTTTTTTATAACTCTTTCATAGTCGATAAAAACCAATTTTACTTCTCTTATAGATTTGAAGTTTTGTACCTCGGTTACAATGCAATATTTCATATATCACTAATAAGAACCAGCAATATATTAAGTACGAGTAATACCGGTTTCAAATTTTGGCACAAGGCCAGCAATTTTGAGGGAAGGGAAAAGTCGATTACATCGGCCTCAGTGCTCAACTAGTTTTTATTTTGTCGACCCCGAAAGGATGAAAGACAAAGTTGACCTTGGGAAAATTTGATCTCAGAAAGTATAGACAGACGAAATGCCGCGAAGTATTTTACCCGGCGTGCAAACGATTCTACCTGCTCGCCGTCCTATTAAGCATGAATAATATGCTGTGTTGATTTAATCGATTATACCTACTCTCTTAATTTTTCTGACTGTTTGCTGATGTAAATTTTTCATATATCGCTAACTAACCTAGTCAGGTATCTGGTTAGAGAAAACGACGACGACGACGACGATGACGATACTGATGTGATGGCGGTGGTGGTGGTAGTCATGCTCGTACAGGTTGTGTTGGTAAAAAAAAAACAAAAATAATCTCAAATCAAAATGTGCCCCACACACTCACACTGTCAAAATTGCCCCCCTTTAAAAATTAGTTAATATATCAGGCCACATCTTAGCAATTACAAAACAGTAAGTTAATCAAATAAATAGTTTAATTAAATCTGTAATCGATTTAATGTAACGTCTAAGGAGAAGAGTGATCAACCAATGCCAGCAGTATTGCGTAAGGTGGTGTTAATCCGATAAACAAGCGTAGGGTGTACATAGGTAGGGCATAAAAGGTAAGACAAAAGTATATCAAAAAGCTTAGGGCAAGTGTTATTACTCAATTCAGTAAGGGGAACAGAGGAAACTTCAACGTAGAAGTCATTCGAAATAATAAAGGAGACAGTAGAGAGTTAATAAATACAGGATTGCTAGAGATATGGCTGGGTGAAGATGCGTTCAATGAATAGACATGGGTCAGTAAGAGGAATAGTATCAAAGGACGTAGACCCAATAAATTTAGAACAAATACGAGAGCGGCCAGGATTCGATCAACGGTAGTATGATCGGTGAATGGAAACAAAACTAACAGAAATCAGGAGGCTGGGAGCTGCAGATGTGTTAAATGAACTAACGAATGAGATAGACTTTAAAGTTGAATTCAGTGCCTAGGTGAACAGGAAAATCGTTGTTAGCGAGATTTCGGTATAGCGTACAAAGAGGAATAACTAGATACGGTAATACGTTTAGTCCGATACGACACTTAACAACAACGTTATTTTTGTGTCACAAGAGGTCATCTACTATTTTAGCTACCTTCACCAAACTTTATAATAACAATAATAATAATAATAATAATAATAATAATGATAATAATAATAATAATAATCCTTTTTAATATAAGCACAAGGCCTGAAATTTTGGGGTAGGGGAAGAGTCGATTACATCGACCCTAATGTTCAAACGGGGTCAATGTAATCGTCGAGTATGCCAACTCGCCACCTTACTACTACTATTACTACTACTACTACTACTACTACTACTACTACTACTACTACTACTAATAATAATAATAATGATAATAATAATCTTTTCTACTATAGGTACAAGGCCTGAAATTTATCGACCCCGAAATGATGAAAGGCAAAGTCGACCTCGGCGGAATTCGAACTCAGAACGTAAAAACGATTCTGCCAGTTCACCGCCTTAATAATAATAACGATAGTAGTCGTAGCAGCAGCAGCAGCAGCAGAAGTAGTAGTAGTAGTAGTAGTAGTAGTAGTAGTAGTAGTAGTAGTAGTAGTAGTAGTAGTAGTAGTAGTAGCAGCAGCAGTAGTAGTAGTAGTAGTAATAATGTAATAATAATAATAATAATAATAATAATAATAATAATGGTCTTTTCTTCACCACTGACGGTTTATATAAAAGATTGGGGACGGCAAAGGAAAGCACAACACAAAAAGAGTGGGATTTAACATTATAAAAAGGTAATAACAGTAAAAATTATAACAGATAAATCCTCATAAGAAGGCGGGTTCCAAGGGCTTCTCGTGGAAAACCCACAAAAACCACGATTGCCCTGACCTCTAGGGTAAGTGCTCTCTTCACTTCATCTACCTTCGATCTAGAAGGGCATGTTTGGAGTAGGCCCGTTCACTAGAGTCATTCTCGCTACATTCACCAACCTTTTAATAAAATTGCTGGGAGACAACACTTCCCTCTCTAGCTTCACTTACCTTTTCAAGAGAAACTTGAAAAGTTAATGAGGGTTTGACCAAAGAGGAATGTGTCTAATAATAATAATAATAATCGTATCTTAAAAAGGGTATCCAGTTGATTTCAAAGTTAACGTTTTCAGTTGTTCAACAGACTGATTTCTTATTCACGAACGTTACGTGCAAGCGGCTGAATATTCTTGACATATGTGTAACTACAGCATTATTTTCGGGCGGAATAAACATGACACAGAATGACATAAGTGAACCTTAGATGTGCAAACCAAATAGATGAGCATTGACGGCAATATTGCTGCTTTATTTGTTGGTTCCAAAAGGATAAAAAGACAAAGTTCACACCGGTGGGATTAGAACTTAGAGAGCCCTAACGAGTAACGCAAGGCATTTAAACCTACGTTTTAGCGAATCTATCCATTCCACACTAGACACACACACACGCACGCGAGCACACGTACAATGTTAAATATTTAAACTGTGCAAATTAGTCGCTTCAGTTAACTGAAGCCACTGGAATTGTTGTGCATATAAACAGATCGGCTACTTGTTCCTCTGCGATTGGTCAACTGATGTAGAATTTAATAAGGTTCGAATATCCATTAAGGCAGTTCATCCTTTTTTTGTAATCCCCAGAGAAATAGCTAAATTTGCGTTGTTTATATGTCTCTTTCTATATATACGTATGTCTATCTATCTATATATCTATCTATCTTTACATGTGCGTATGTAAATCAATACTCATATTTACGTATATATATATGTATATATTTTACAGGTTTTTAAAATAAACAAGAAATTTCATCTCAAAACATGAGTATATATATTTTACATCTAATCGGCAGAAGTTACGAAGTGACTCAAGTGTCGAGAGTTTCATTCATTGGTACTTCAGTCCCCAAAACGCCCACCTTTTGTGTCAATTTGCAACCTCTGCCGGATATATATATATATATATATATATATATATATATATATATATATATATATATATACATATATATATATATATATATATATATATATATATATATTCATATATCATTAGTAGAGTGGTACCCCCATTTGTCACGCTTCAGCCCGGGGTTCCATTGTCTGTCAGGGAGTCGAATTTTCTGTATAAGTGCAGGCGTGGACATAGACGGTGGTTCCGTGTTCAGTGCATTAGGCAAGTGGTTTTTTTCTATAGCCTCGGACTGACTAAAAACCTTGTGAGTGAATTTGGTAAAACGGAAGCTGAAAGAAACCCTTCTTATATATATGATGGACTCTCCCGATGGATTCCACGTATGAGGATCCGACAGCCTACTCTTTCTTTGTCACTCATAATGCTTATGTCGAATGTGACAAGTCCCGCCAACGATTTGCAAAAAGCCCACAGATCGTGCAAGTATGAGGTTGACAGGTCAGTGCAGGTGGTATATTTGCAGCTACTTTTCTCCTTTGGCTTGCACCTCGAAGCCTAATAACAAAGTTTCTAATACCATTTTGACACAACGATCTCTATTTCGTTCGCTCTAAGACGGTTCGCTCTAAGACCGTTCGCTCTAAGACCGTTCGCTCAAAAGTTGTGAGCTATCTTAATTTCTAAGAAATTACTCTTCTACTTGTCCTTACATCTGAGCCATGGTCGACCAACATTCCTGTGCCCGCTATCAAGCTGGCTGTACATGAGGATTTGGGTAATCATTCGTCACTCATTCTGATTGCATAATGAAGCTGTCGATTCCACTAATCTTATACTTGCTAAACTGATCGGCATTAGAAACTGTCTTTTAGTGAATAACCGCAGATTGTCCTCAGATAGCTTTTGTGAATGATGTCTAGTTGGTTAATGTGTCGTCTACAGGGTATTCACGATGCTGAGTCATACAAGAGAATATAAGAATGGCAGCTTTACAGACCTGTACGTTGGTGTCAAGTTTGATGCCCTTTTCATTCTATAGGCGATGACGGCGTTTGCCAAATTCGTTGGTTGCCTTTGCAAGACGGTTGACGATTTCATCATCAAGGCAAGCGCTCAAATTCACTTTACTACCAAGATATGTAAACGATTTCACATAATTTAGGCTTTTCCCATCGACCTGTATAGGAGTGTGAGGAAAATTGTGAACCGTTGGCCTCTGCTTGACACCAAATTTGTTTAGGAGTAGGGCAAGTTTGGTGGATTACTTCCGTCTTTTTTATGCTGATGGTCAAACCAAAGGCTTTACATGCAGCAGAAAACCGGTCTAGAAGTTCCTGAGCTTCCTCTAAGGGTGTCGCTACTAGTGCAGCATCATTTGCAATAAGTAGATCACGAATACTACTGGTGCATAGCAGTATTATGGGTTTGAAACGCTGATGATTGAATAGTCCACCACTCGAATTTGACATCACTTTGTATGTCGCCAAAGGCATACCTCAGCATCATTGAAAAGAAAGGTGCAAACAAAACAGGGGCCATAACACAACCTTGCTTTGTGCTGTTTGTAACGTCGAAGGAATCTGAAGATTCCCCATCGGACATGACAGCAGCCTTCGTTTCCTCATGAAAGGTGATGATAACATTCAACATTTTGTCGGAAACACCAAACGTTTTCAGAACTCTCCATAGCGCCTGCCAGTTAACTGTGTCGAAGGATTTAGTAAGGTCAACAAATACCATGAACAGCTCCTGATTTTTCTTACGTACCTCCTCCATGATCTGTCGAAGGAAAAACATCATGTGATTCTGGATAGATATCGTTTACAACGTGTTTGATGATCCTGCCAGGATTGAGTCGAGCAAGAATCATACCAGCAATAGACAGAAGTAATATCCTACGATGATTATCACAGACACTTCTGTTTCCTTTGTTCTTATAAAGATGCTGATATTGAGGCATCCTTGAAGTCCTGTGGTACGTGGCCTACTATTCAAATATTTATGAAGAGGTCATGCAATTTCTTAAAAAGCTTCTGTCCCCCATGCTTGTAGATTTCAGGAGGGACAGCATCCCTGCCAGGCACTTTACCAGAAGAGATCTGTTTAACAGAATTTACCACTTCAAGGATGGTTGGCTCCAGGGGCAATTCCGGCATTTCAGCGTGCTGTGAAATAGACATCATGACGTCATCATTAATGACTAATGTGGAGATCATCACGGCTTCGAAGTGATCTTTCCATTGTTTCAGGATGTCAGATTTGTCAGTCAACAATGTCTCTATTGGATGAAAAAATAAGAATAACACCGTGCTCTTGAGGACAATACACTTTCTTGAGGCCATCATAAAAGGTTTTAGAATCCTTTCTTCCTGCAGCTCCTTGGAGTTCAGTAGCCTTGGAACACCACCAAGCGTATTTCCACCTGTCTCAGAGCACGCTGAACCTGGCCTCTACATTTTTTTTATAAGCATTCTATTTTCTGGATGAGCTCTTATCATTTATCCATGTTTTATGAGAGCTGTGCATTTTATCTATCAACTGCTGGACATCTGTGTTGCTATCGCTGAACCAATCTTGATGTTTACGAACAGGAATTCCAAGAACCTCTACATATGCAGAGTGCGTTGCATCACACAGAGCCTTCCAAGATGATTCTACGTCATCATTGATATCAACAGTGTTGAATGCAGCATCCAACTTGATAGAGAGCTCAGCCTGCTTTTCAGCAGTTTTCAAAGGCAGAACATTAATAATTTTTTTCTCATACATACATACATACATACATACATACCTGCATACATACATACATACATACATACATACATACATACATACATACATACATGCATGCATACATATATATATATAGATTCAGCGTGACGCAGAGTCTGACAAGGCTGGCCCTTTTGAAATACAGGTACAACAGAAATAGGAAGAAAGAGTGAGGGAAAGTTGTGAAAAAATACAGCAGAGTTCGAAACCGCGATTCTACGACCGCGAGTCTGCTGCCCTAACCACTGGACCATTGTGCCTCCACACACACACACACACACACACACACACACACACACACACACACACACACACACACACAAACACGTATAGTAGTTCGGCAAGAGATCGATAGAATAATTACCAGGCTTACACAAAAAGTAAGTACTGGGCCGATTCATTCGACTAAAAATTCTGCAAAGCGGTGCTCCAGCAGGGCCGCTCTCTAACGACAGAAACAAGCCAAATATACATACATACATACATACATACATACATACAGAGTCGTTAGCACGCCGGGCGAAATGTTTCGCAGTATTTCGTCTGTCTTTACGTTCTGATTTCAAATTCCGCCGAGGTCGACTTTGCCTTTCATCCTTTCGGGGTGGATTAAATAAGTACCAGTTACGCACTGGGGTCGATGTAATGGACTTAATCCCTTTGTCTGTCCTTGTTTGTCCCCTGTATGTTTAGCTCCCTGTGGGCAATAAAGAAATATATATATATATATATATATATATATATATATATATATATATATATATATATATATATATATATATATATATGCATGCATATGCGTGCGCGTGTTTGTGTTTTTGTGACTGCGTTTGTTCCACCTCCACCCTTGATTGCCGCTGTTGGTGTGTTTACGTTTCTGTAATTCCAGCATTTCGGGATCAAAGAACCGATAGAATAAGTACCAGGCTTAAAAAAAAAAAAATGAATGCTAGGGTCGATTCATTCGGCTAAAATTCTTCAAGGCGGTGCCTCAGCATGGCCGCAGTTTTATGACTGAAACGAGTAAACAATGAAAAAATAAAGCCACACACACTCACACACACACACACACAACGTATGTATGTATGTACACACATGTGCGACTGTACGCGTGTGTCTGTGTAATTAGTTTAATGACCAGAGCTTTTGTAGGAATGTATGTTATCGATAAGATCTGCCGCAGTACATGACATGTTCTTAATCTATTGACTACCACAGATTTTGAATGTAGAACGTCAAGGGACGTAACTCAATACAGCAAAACGTTTTAGCTTACGTTCTGTGGGTTCCACATTTACAACTTTCGCGTATTTATTTATTTATTTATTTATTTATTTATTTATTTATTTATTTATTTATCACGCATTCTGTGGGCAATATTATGGTTGGCCGGAGGTTTTAAGCCCTGCCAATTACTCGGTTACTGCAATTCTGAAGTCGAAAGTGGCAAGGAAATTCGCTTATTCTATGATGGTTGCGTTATTTCACTCCACTCCCACTCAGTTTCACTT
>NC_142933.1:33880186-33900186 GCF_046866305.1 Octopus bimaculoides | reverse complement strand
CTATTTAAAACACAAATAATATAATTGCATTCACAATATTAGTTATCATGTAATAAATTAATGAATACTGGGTTCAAATTTTGGCACAAGGCCAGCAATTTTTTTTGGGGGGGGGAGTGTGTAAGCCGATTTCATCGGCCCCCAGTGTTCAACTGGTGCTTATTTTATCGACATCGAAAGGATGGAAGGCAATGTAGATATCAGAGAAATTTGAACTCAGCACGTAAAGGTTTAGTACTTTGGATGGGGTGCTGAAAATTTTGTCAGCTCACCGCCTTGAATAAAACTAATAAATATTCTTTTCTACTCTAGGCACAAGGCCCGAAATTTTGGGGTAGGGGGCCAGTCGATTAGATCGACCAAAGTACGCAACAGGTACTTAATATATTGACCCCGAAAGGATAAAAGGCAAAGTCGATCTCGGAAGAATTTGAACTCAGAACGTAAAGACAGGCGAAATACTGCTAAGCATTTCGCCTGGCGTGTTAGCGTTTCTTATTTCTTTATTATCCACGAAGGGTAAACATAGAGGGGACAAACAAGGACAGACAAAGGGATTAAGTCGACTACAGCGACCCCAGTGTGTAACTGGTACTTAATTTATCAACCCCGAAAGGATGAACGGCAAAATCGACCTCAGCGGAATTTGAACTCAGAACGTAACAGCAGACGAAATACCGCTAAGCATTTCGCCTGGCGTGCTAACGTTTCTGCCAGCCCACCGCCTTAAGTGATGATAAATATTAAATGTCGAAAACACCATCACTTGATAATAATCAACTCCTATGAATCTTAGGCCCTTGACTAAGTAAATATATGTACAAGTATTTTTATGTATGTATGTATGTATGTATGTATGTATGTATGTATGTATGTATGTATGCATGTACGTATGTTTCACAATGTGGAGAATATACCGCCAGCATTGCTCAAGCGACCTCAACATTAGCTTCAAAATTCATCCAAGGCTAGGACCACGGGCCATACATTTCCTACCCAATTCAGGATCACAACGCATCAATACACTGCAACACAGTTTCTTTTCCTCAACAGGCCATGCCCTATTTAACATTGTCCCAAAACAGATCAAAGAAGAAAAAGATCCCATCACCTTTAAACGGAATCTGGACAAATTTATTCAGGGAATACCAGATAAGTCACCTATACCTGGATACAACTCACTCAACAAGAACTCCCTCTTCGAGTGGACCATGATAACACAAAACTTGGCTTTAAAAGGATTTAGATAATCCTATCAGGTGGTGCTATTAAGTTAGACATGGCAGGGACCAATCTTTGGTCGAAACATATCGAAGTTTTATCTACGTTTTATGTATACATAATAGGTCTGATAGTGAGAATTCAGGTCATCACCTTATGAATGTCTGATTAAGTGATTTGATTTTAAATTCAATACGCAACATTATATAACCCTTATATGTTACGTGAAATAAATGGCTGTGAATCGAAACGCACGTAACACTAAACTGATTTCTCCATTCTTTCATTATAATTATAGAAAGACAAATCTTTTCACCAAACATGTGAAAGGTGATTATCTGGTTCTCATTATCGATACGACTGTTATATATATATATATATATATATATGTGTGTGTGTGTGTGTGTGTGTGTGTGTATGTATGTATGTATGTATATATATATATATATCGAACAGTAAGAATGAGAATCCATCACCGCATTCGTGTTTAGATAGTCTTTTTATTGTGGGTTAATAAGTCTATCAGTGGTTTTATGTCGAGAGAAATTTTAAACAATTATCAAGCCCCCCCCCCGCCACATAGAATGTAGGTGCTGTCCGCCATCTTGGATGAAAACTCTACGAAGTCACCCGAGATCGCGCAATATTTTGGAATAAACAGACAATATACATATCAATGCGAACAAATCTCAAATACTATCTTCCTTGCATCAATTCGAATTTATAAACATGCACACGTGTATGTTCATGCATAATGTGGACATTATATACATGTACATATAAAATTTAATGAAGTATTATTACCATTATTAAAAATAACAATATTAATAAAGTGGTTAGCACGTTTAACCTATATAGGTAAAATATACAAATAAATTAGGGTACGGGAATTCCACTTGTTAGAAATAGGAGTTAACATATTTCTCGCTATTAAGAAACTCCTATTTCTAGAAAGTGGTATTCCGGCACTCTAATTTATTTGGATACATGTATATATATATATATATATATATATATATATATATATATATATATATATGTTGTTTGTATTTTTAATTGTGTACCATTTCTCCGTTTTTTCGTCTTGTTTTTGTACACATTCACATGCTTTCTATGTCCCCTTCCTTTCTTTTTCTCTCTTTCTCGTCTCTCCCTAATTCTTCAATCCCTCTGCCCCTACCTCTCTCCTCTATGTCCACGTGACCGGTGTTCCACCAAGCCTCACCTTTCTTTCTTGGTTCGACTTCCATCCGTGTAGTATCTCTTCTATTCCTTCCCATGACTTTCATCTCTTATGTTCCTGCCGCAAGTCTTCACTCCACACATACCAGCTTAATTTAATTCGTCCTTAGTCGAAAGACACCTGTTGTTTGTAATTCTGTATCATTTCTCCGTTTTTTTTGTCGTCCTTGTTTTCGTACACATTCGCTAGCTTTCTTCCGCCCTGGGAGCTCTATGTCCTGGGATCACTGCATAGAGGGAAAACAGAATAGCTATAGCTGGATTGCTTTTGGTCATAGGTTGCTCGATCAGAGCTGACCTGGGTTCAAACATCAACATCGAGCATATTCTGTCTGATCGTTCGACTTGCTAGAAACAGCATTTAAATCTCCTTTAAAATATACCCTAATGTATTAATACCATATAACTCTAGGAATGACAGGAAAGGAGAGGGAGACAACTGCTCGCAGGTTGGATAGCAGAAAGAGTATCTTGCTGGCTCTAGAACAAGTGGGAAGAATTGAGCTCGAAAGCAGAAAATGGGAAGTGGCTGGTTATATGCTTCTGGTCTGCCAACAAAAGGACGTGGTGGTTAAGGTTTGAATCACCGGAAGGAAGTTGGATACAGCTTGAGCATTAGTCCATATGTACGTATGTGACCGGTTCTGCTTGCTTCTCAAGATGTATCTAATAGTAAGAACACATTAAATAATCGTTGGACACAAAATGCAGATACGCTATCCACAAGATAAGGCATCTATCTATCTATCTATCTATCTATCTATCTATCTATCTATCTATCTATCTATCTATCTTCTGTCTGTCTGTCTGTCTGTCTGTCTGTCTGTCTGTCTGTCTGCACAGACACACACAAATACACACACACATACAGAAACAAAAACGTACCTGTAACTATACGAGCAGTAATGATCCTATCTAAAACAAAAATCAGATATATTGATGGAGATAAACAACATATATAGACGTTGGACAAACTATTGTCATATAGATTATGGTCAGCTCTTCGGGTTCACTGAAACATGAATGAGCTGGGCTAAATTCGTTACAGTAAATAGTCTCTACTCTGTATATATAGTGAGTTAATCTCAGCAGATTCGATTTTGACATTGATCCCTGAAGAGTCTGTAACATAAGTGGCAGCTATATAGTTGGATCGAATCAATCAACTAAAGAATATTTGTGATTAGTATTGTTGTTGGTGGTGTTGTTGATGATGGTGATGATGATGAGGTAGCCGTAATCAGCTCTGATAGAGCACATATATGCCATCTCAGATATTCTGTCTAGATATAAAAAGAACCTCTTTCATGAACTTTTTCTCTACCCCTCCGCCACTTCCTCCTCCTCCTCTTCCTCTTCCTGATCATGATGATCATCATCATCACCATCATCATCATCATCATCATCATCATCACCATCATCATCATCATCATCATCATCATCATCATCATCATCATCATCATCATCCTCATCCTCATCCTCATCATCATCATCATCAGCAGCAGCAGCAGCAGCAACAGCAGCAGCAGCAGCAGCAGCAGCAGCAGTATCTTGAATGTCGTCTTCGTTTTCATCATCATCGTTGTCATCATCATCATCATCATGATGATGATGTTAGGCTTATGCTTTAGGCTTGACTATGCGGAAATGGTTATTTAGATATGCTATCATTTACAGATGGTGTTCTACTTTGTGTGCACACAATAAGATTAACGGCAGTGAGGGTATTAAAAGATTAAGACTTACGTTATTTCGTTAAACACGTTAGAAATCATTGCACACTTCTGTGAAACTCTTACAAAGCCCCATTTACAATTCCAAATAGACAAGAGCGATCACAGCAATATAATCAGCTTCATCATCATTATAATTAATGATTAAGCAAGTTTTATATGGTTGGAAGGAGCATCTATGTTGTCATGTGACCTTCTAGAAATAGCCAACAAAATCTTTCTCAGTTTAATAAAGGACGTGTTAGGCAAGTAGTTCTTGGGATCACCGTACAAAGGAAAATACAGGATAGCCATAGCTGCATTGCCTTTGGTCATATCGTGCTGGATCAGAGCTGATCTGGGCTTAAGCAATAACAACGAGCATGTTCTGTGTGGTCGCATTTAAATCTCCTTTTAATCATACCTAAGATGTCGTTCTGTACCTCGAAGAGACCGGCAGAAACATGATAAGTTTGGTCATAGTTTGAACGTTCTTAAGTCTTCACAATCAGAGCTGATCTGAGGTAAGCAATAACAACAAGTATAACCGTAATGACGATCATCCAGACCAACCAAACAAAACCAAACCAAACCAAACCAGCCAATCAGCCAACAAACCAGCCAACCAACCAGCGGCTAAGCCTCCACGTAATTGTTCGACCTATTAGAAATGGCGGTTAAATTTCCTAAACTTGCACCTAAACCCCTTGAAAAAGGAAGGTCACATTGAATAATATGGTCTCAAGATATATTATATCTGGAAAAAGATGGGATGATCGTGGCTGGAACGCCTTTAAATTGTAAGTATGTTGCTCAGTTAGGGATGAACAAAGACTAAACAAAAGCAACAATAACAACAATTACTGCAGCAAAAATATCACAACACCAAACCATTGATGGTATGGCTATGTAGTGGTTCGCCTTGTTAGATATAGCAGCCAAACTTCTTTGAAAGAACAACTTGCTGTTTAAAAAGAATGATGTATACGTTGAATTATGTTGGTCTGTATATATTATATCAGGAGAAAAGCGTGGTAGTCATGGTTAGAACACCTTTCGTCTCGGTCTTTTCGCTTATAGCTGACGAAGTGCTTAACACCAAGACAACAACAAATATCGTTATACCAGGTAACAACAACACAGTTTAGCGTGCACAGAGACAACAACAACGACGATGACGACAATAACAACAACAAAAAAAACAACAACAATAATAACAACAAACCGCAAAAAACAAGGTGAGATTAACATTCGCCACTGGTTTGACGTCATTGCGATGAGAGCACGTGACCTAAGATGGCGACTATAGTTTAGCGAAGACTTAAACGATGCCGTTGTAAAGTGTATATATATGTGTGTGTGTGTACGAATGTGTAAGTTGTGTGTGCTTGCGTGCGTGCGTGTGCGTGCGTGTGCGTGCGTGTGCGTGCGTGTGTATGTGTGTACGTGTGTTTGTGTGTAATGTATTTTTGATAAGCTCTTGTGATGCTGCATTGTTGAAGGGTCGATCTGTCAAACTGGCTGTGGTGTGATGAACGGAACAGTTAAGGTTGCCAGTTCGGGAAGGGGGTGGATTGCCGGGACGCAAAGATGAAGATTAAATCACACACACACACACATACACACACACACACACACAAGTACATATGCATAAGTACATCGCAGACACAGGTACACACATATTTACACTCAATAACAACTAATATAACAGTGTACTCAAACTGACGCATTGCCACACACGTATAGACAGGCGTGTACACACATACATATATGCAGTTATACACAAGCATATACACAGGTACACAGGCACATATACAGACACAGACAAACGCAACCATACAAACACACACACACTCACACATTGGCTCAAACATTCACACAAATACAGAAATATCCACACATATACATACACATTCATATATACACATATATGCACATATATAGACATAGACTTATGCAACAACAACCAAAAAGTACTCATATGTTCAAACATACCCACAAACGCACATGTATAGACACATATATAGACACATACACACACAATCTATGGGAAACAATAAAGTAAATGATAAAAACAACCAATCAAGCAAACAAACAACAGATACAAATAAATCGATAATGGATAAATAATTCAAACGATAAATTTAATATGATATCGTCTTTGATTCTTTTCTACTGGTTGTACTTGTACTACTTGATGTTGCTGTCGTTGTTGTTGTTGCTGTCGTTGTTGTTGTTGCTGTTGTTGCTATATATTCATTATCATTATTGTACTATTTGTTGTAGTTATTGTTGTTGATACACTTCTTATTGTTGTTGTTGTTGCTGTTGTTGTTGTTGTTGTTGTTGTTGTACTAATTGACGTTGTTGTTATTGAAATACGACTTTCTGTTCTTGTTATTGTCGCTGTATGCTAAAATAACAGGCTGGTAAAATCGTTAAAATTACGGACAAAACGCTTAGTGGCATTTCTTCCGGCTCTTTAAGTCAAGTACAACTTTGACTTTCATCCTTTTCGGGGTCGATTAAAAATAAGTACCAATCAAACACTGGGATCGATTTCCCATTCCGTTCAAAATTTCAGGCCTCGTGCCAATATAAGAAAGAATTATTACACGCATTATTAAGGCGTAGGGCTGGCAGAATCGCTAGAGTGACAGACAGAATGCTTAGAGGCATTTCTGCTCGCTCTTTACGTTCTGAGTTCAAATCCTGCTGAGGTCAACTTTGCATTCATCTTTCCGGAGTCAATGAAATGAAGTACCAGTCATGTACTGAGGTCAAAGTAATCAACTAACCACGACTCACTGAATTTTCTGGATTTATGTCGAAATTTGAATGGATCATTATATTTGTTGTTGTTGTACTTAGTATTGCTGTTGGTGTGTCACATGATTTTATAGTTCCAATTTTTTTTCTTTTTTTTTCTACTCTAGGCACAAGGCCCGAAATTTTTGGGAAGGGGGCCAGTCGATTAGATCGACCCTAGTACGCAACTGGTACTTAATTTACCGACACCAAAAAAGATGAAAGGCATAGTCGACCTCGGTGGAATTTGAACTCAGGACGTAATGACAAACGAAATACTGCTAACCATTTCGCCCGGCGTGCTAACGTTTCTTATTTCTTTATTGCCCACAAGGGGCTAAACATAGAGGGGACAAACAAGGACAGACAAAGGGATTAAGTCGATTACATCGACCCCAGTGCGTAACTGGTACTTAATTTATCGACCCCGAAATGATGAAAGGCAAAGTCGACCTCGGCGGAATTTGAACTCAGAACGTAACGGCAGACGAAATACCGGTAAGCATTTCGCCTGGCGTGCTAACGTTTCTGCCAGCTCGCCGCCTTTTGGAAGTTCTAATTTTTTGTCAATGCTGTTGTCTTTCCTGTTGCTGTCGATGATGATGTCATTTCGTTTCTCGTTGTGACGATAGTATTTATGCTATTGGTGATGGCACGCACACACACACACACACACACACACACACACACACACACACACACACACACACACACACACACAAACACACACACACACACGCACACACACACACACACACACAAACACACACACGCATACTTCTGTATATATATATATATATATATATATATTGATATGTATGTTCGCATATATATATATATATATATATATATATATATATATATATATATATATATATATATATATGTATGTGTGTGTGTGTGTGTGTGTGTGTGTGTGTGTGTGTGTGTGTGTGTGTGTGTGTGTGTGTGTGTGTATTCGTTAGCATTACATATTGTAGTTGTGGTTATGATCGAGACTGAACACTGATGGCGTTAACCCTTGCTACCAACCGAGTAATTAAATTTACAGCCACATCGCCCAACTCCACACCAATCTATGCCAGTTTGTTTGTCTTCTAATTAGTCATCATATATTGATACTATTTCTCATTAGTCTGCCCAGCACATCTATCTATCTATCTATCTATCTATCTATCTATCTATCTATCTATCTATCTATCTATCTATCTATCTATGACTATTTGTCGACGCGTCTGCGTGTAGCTTACATGTTTGTTTTGTTTGTCAATTAGTTCCACGTGTTAATTAGTTAGACTGTGAAAATAGAAGTTGACAAAAATACGAAGGTAAATAATCATGAAATGATACGTAAAACATGCAAGTACACACTTATCTTTCGGCTGGGGCCTAAAGGTTGAGAAACAATATACGCGTACGCATGTACACACACGCATATATATATATATATATATATATATATATATATATATATATATATATATATATATATATATAATTTTATTTAAAAGAGTTCCAACTCTGTCTGTTTTTTATGTTTTTTATTTATATTCTTTATGTGGGATATAGAATATGGAATATATAATATATAATATAAAAAAAGATGGATGGTACAATGAAATGAAGTATTGAATGTCTTATTGAATATATGGAATATGTCTTATTGAATATATGAAATATTGAGTGTTCAATATAAAGGATTAAATATATAAATATATAAAGGCGAATACGTATTTTCTATACCTTGTGGTATTTCATCATGGCCGGTATGACAGACTGAGCGTTGAAACTTTATGTTTATTTCAGGAAATAAACATAAATTTTGAAAGTTCAAATTCTTCCTTCTTCTTGTCATCAATATTGTACTTTACACTTCTAAGTAGCCAAGACGTAAACTGGAGCATCGGATGGGAGCTAAAGGAAGATTACTAAGTGTATGAAGTGTATGACCCCATACACTTGCTGGCTTCCGGTATGCGGAATTCTTGACTGGTAGCACTTGCATGTGCAAGTTGTTTGCAAGACACATATGCATCATCAGAAGGAACCAGCTTTAGCTTTTTACTCAGAGAAATTCATTATCTGACTAGATATTATATTCCTCTTATTACACACACACGCGCGCATACATACGTGCTATGATATATACATGTATGTATGTATGTATGTATGTATGTATGTATGTATGTATGTATGTATGTATGTATCTATCTATCTATCTGCTTAAATGATTTTGCGAATATGAAAAAAAGGTAGAAAGAAATACTTCATACAGTCAAAGTATTTAATAAAAAATTTTCTTTAAAGTTAACTATTTTTAAAAAGGTATTTAAAAAACAGATTAACACAGACATTTTGGAATGAAGTTTTAGTGTTGTGTGTAAGCGCTTTCGTAGTTCAGCTTTTCTAACACACGTGTAATGCGAGTCATCCGTATAGAGCATTACCCAACAACTTTCTTTCTACGGATTACTCTATAACACGTATGTCTGAAAGGTTGAACAGCGAAACAGGTTATATATTATACAAAAACTTAATTCCAAACTGTTTGTTATTCTGTTCTTTAAAATGATGAAAATAAAATAAATAGTAAATAACTTTTATGGAAATCTAAAATCTAAACATTAACACACACGTATACATAAATATATAAATGGAGAAAGATAGATAGACAGATAGTTAGATAGATAGATAGAGAGAGAGAGAGAGAGAGAGAGAGAGAGAGAGAGAGAGAGAGAGAGAGAGAGAGAGAGAGAAGAAGAAGAAGAAGAAGAAGAAGAAGAAGAAGAAGAAGAAGAAGAAGAAGAAGAAGAAGAAGAAGAAGAAGAAGAATACGCAGAGATCTAGTGAAAGACGTAAATATAACAGCAGTTAATACATTCTTTCTAGTCTTCTGTTTGAGAGGTTTTCATTCAACAGTGTTTACTACCAAATGAAATATTTCCTTCACAGTGTCTTGGATGCAGATTAACGTTTGCCAGTTATCTTTCAGATATGTTCTACTCAACGTAATTTCCAAAATGTTAAGCAGTAAACATGATATTCATCAGCTGATTTCTGCTTATAAACAGGCGCCACATTTAACTAAGCATATTAAAGCTTCTGTTGAGATACACTTCTCAAACTTCCGGTTAAAGTTGCATTACGGAAGTACTTTGGCAATCTTATTGCTTAGTCTGTCGGTGATATTAGTAAAAATTAAGCTCTCTTTTTGTAGTTTATGCATGTATTGTGGTAGGCAGAATGCAAACATATATATACACAAACACAGATATATCATATATCTATACATGAACGTACGTACGTGCATACATGCATGCTTCATCTTGTGACAAAAATGACAATTTCCATCACATGACATTGATTGCCGCGTTTTGCAATATTCAGGAAGTGCTCAAGGGAATTATGCTTTAGCCTTATAACAAGCTAAAATATGCAGCAATAACATGTCACTTTAATCAATTTAGTTAGAAAATGAGGATGGCAAAGTGTTGAAATGTTAAATGAACTTAGGAAACTTTAATAAGTAAAATGTCGAGTTCCGATAAACATAAAAAATGTGTAATAATGATGTTTAAATTACATGTAGACTACTAAATAAAAAAAAATCTATGCATAAAGTTATATATATCCATTTTGTGTATGCATGCGTGTGTGTGTGTGTATACGCATAAAAATGTCTATATTTAAACCTGTCTGGTTATATTTCTAAATATTTGCATATATACATGGTTGTGTATTTAATTTGATGTGTGTGTGTGTGTGCGGGGGGTGTTTACTGTTCGTTAAGGTAGGCTCAGCAAAAAGGTATATATATATATATATATATATATATATATATATATATATATATATATATATATATAAAACGCCCTCCACATATATTTATAAACATACGCACACACATACACAAGTATCCAATATGAAAATTACAATAAAAATAGCAACGCAACTAAATGAGTACATAAAACACTGCTACCCGGGTATTTGTCGACCTTATCAAGTCTCTATTAGTACGGATTACTTTACATACACTCGGGTATTCTATATTCTGTGGAATCTATATTTATCCAGTTTCTATTTTAGTCGTACATCTACCCCGGCTGGTTTAAGCAAATACTTAATGTGGTGAACATTTATATTAGGTCGACGCTTTCCAGCTGCACGCCGGTGACGGTTGGGAAGTCTACCGTGAAGGCATTGAGCAACTTCACAGCTCAAAACGGTTTTGCTTTTTTTTCATATCATACATACACACACGCACATACACGCATGCTTACACACATACACACACACAAACACAAACACACACAAATTTATGCTTACAAGCATACAGAAGCGAGCGTGTGTACGCGCGCGTGTGTATGTGACATTCTACTCAATAGTTTTGCCCAGGGCTGAGCTGTCAACTTTTGATACGATATAATAGTAAGCTCGCTTGATACACTGTATTTAGGAAGCATTTATAGGTTTGATTTGCTTCTTACAAGAGGTTGCATGAACACGCTTAATAAGTAATCAAAAAATGCTAATTATCCTTGCTAATTATATTTGAATATGATATGAAACTTAAACTTCAATCCTTAGTTATATCGAAAATGTGTGAAGTTAAAGCACAAATTATACAATCATGCAACTAATACTGACTAAAAATGCAAACCGCGTTCCAAAATTTGAAATCATGATATATTGTGACTTTATTAACCGGTCTTTAAGAGTTGCTCAGATGGTAAAGCACTGAGTAGTAATTAATTTCGTTGATTAATGAGCGCGTTCAAATCTAGCCATTCGGCTTCGGCATTGAATTTTATCCCACCGTTGGCCTGCAGCAAATGTTTACTGTATTCAACTCAGTAAATTACATTTCTTCCAGGATAGATAGATAGATAGATGCCTGGTTCTCCATCTGTTACGACGACGAGTGCTCAAGTTGATTGGTAGTTATAAATTACATTATGTAATAGAAATTTATACTGGTTAAAGGAGTCACTAAATCATCGCGGTATTCAAGCAAATCAAGTACTTAAATAGTAAAATATCAAAGTCAGTCGTGCGTAAAATCACAAGTGGCCGACTGAATATACAACCAGTCTTCAAGGTCACGCATGAATACAAACATTGCATCCATTGTATTGCAATCGAAGCGAATTGCAGGATGTGCGTTAGGTGAATGATTAACAAATGACAACAGATGGATTGTGGTTCACTACAACTGTCTCAGATATGATTTTCATTGATGAATAGAAGTTTTACATGATGCAAAAATAACCATTTTCATCAGGTGAATTCATTTAAGGATTGAATATTTTGAATATCTCAATAACAAGTAAAAAAGTGCCATTTTGGCTCTACTAACCAAAATTCGGTCAGAGAGTCTCTCATTTATCACCGTGTCATGCTGGCAGAGCCAGTGTGATATGATGATAAAATCTGTACCTTCAGAATTTACTGGTACAATCCTCTCGACAAGCTTCTGTGCAGTCTTTGCATGCTCGTTTTCCACTTACAAAGTAAGGCGTGATCAAGGATAAAGTGAACGGTCATTTGTTCAAGGCCGAACCCACCACATCAGGGTTGCGAAACGAACTGCATCTACATACACGAAAACATAAGGGATATATATGTTTTTACACACACACACACACACACACACACACACACACACACACACGTACGTAGTGTGTATGTATGTATGTCTTTGAAGGCGCGTAGCCTAGTGGTTAGGGTATTCGGTTACGTTCGCAGAATCGTCAGTTCGTTTCCAGCGGAGCCGTTGTGTCCTTGAGCAAAGCACCTTATTTCACATTGTACCTGTAATTCAAAAAGGGCCAGCCTCATCACATTCAATGTCACTCTGAAGCTCTCTGAGAACTATGTTAAGGCTACGCGTGTGTATGGAGTGCTTAGCCACTTGCACTTTAATTTCACGAGCAGTTTGATCGGTTGACCGAATCAACTTGAGCACTCGTCGTCGTAACAGACGGAGAGCCAGGCATCTATCTATCTATCTATCTATCTATCTATCTATCTATCTATCTATCTATCTATCTATCTGCCTGCCTGCCTGCCTGTCTGTCAGTCTGTCTGTCTATCCGTCTATCCGCCTACCTACCTACCTACCTACCTACCTACCTACCTACGTACCTACCTACCTGCCTGCCTGCCTGCCTGCCTGCCTGCCTGCCTGCCTACCTATCTATCTATCTATCTATCTATCTATCTATCTATCTATCTATCTATCTGTCTATCTATCTTTCTATCTACCTGTTCGTCTACTCGTCTGTGTACTTCATACATGTTTGCTTTGTCTGTCAATTAATTTCACGTGCAAATTAATTACGCTGTGCAAATAGAAGTTGACAAAAATACGAAGGTAGATAATCATGAAAGTATACACTTATCTGTCAGTCTGTCTGTCTGTATACATGTGTGTATGGATGCATGTATATATAACCCACTTTTGCAAATGTAACAGCATAAACACAATAACCAATTAATACGTAAGCACCAAGTGCAAAACATACGCTAACATCACTACCGCCATTATTGCAAACAAACACCACGCTACGACCACCTCTGCTATAATATCAACAATAACTCCTTTAACAATAACATCACTAGCTAAAGGAATCACTACCACTACTACTACGACTCTTAATATTGCCGTGACTAACACCCCTGTGTCCCAGGTATCCTACTGTTACAACGTTACCAATAATATAAGCACCAAATTCAGTGCAACAACTATTTGTATATACGTATATGTATATGTAAAGACAAAAGATAAAAGATATATATACATACATACGCATGCATATATGTCTATGTATGTATATGTATGTATATATCTTTTATCTTTTGCTAGTCTCTGGTATTAGACTGCGGTCATGCTGGAGCACCACCTTCAAGAAGCTTTAATCGAATGAATCGACCCTAGCATATATTTTTAAAGCCTGGTACTTATTCAGTCGTTCTCTTGGAACCACTCAGTTACGGGGACTAAACATCTCAACACCGGTTGTGAAACGGTTGGGAGGGACAATCATAGACACATTGACAAAGAAACATAGATACATATATACACGACGGGCAATTTTCAGTTTCCGTCTACCGAATCCACTGACCAGGCTTTGGTTAGTCCGTAGATATAGTGGAAAACACTCGCTCAAAGTGCCACGCAGTAAGCATTGAACCCGGAGTCATGTGGTTAGGAAGCAAGCTTCCTATCATACAACCACATAGTTATTTTAACATAAAGCAAAAGCTTAGGTCTTGTAGTAAGTGTTGCGAACCACATATAGTATGTAATATAATAAAAAGTATAAAAGTCAGAATGCTGAGTATATTTAAAGAGATAACAGTTTCTAACTCGACTAGAATGAAGATTGAAGGTATTAAGTATAGGGATTCATTGCTTCCAGACATTTTAGTTGAATTGCAAGATTTCCTGTCGGGCAAAAGTAATTTCGTTGATAGCATTAGCTGTGAAAGTATTCCAAAAGCTTTTATATGTTTTCTTTGAAGACACAACCAATTATGAGTAAGTGTGTACTTATATATATACTAGCACAACACCATATGTACACAATATATATCTATATCTATATCTATATCTATATATATATATATATATATATATATATATATATATATATATATACACACACTTATATCCACACACACACACACATATGTATATATATATATATATATATATATATATATATATATATATACACACACTTATATCCACACAAACACACACATATGTATATATATATATATATATATATATATATATATATTTCATATATATGCGTGTATGTCCGTGTGTGCGTGCGTGTGTGCGTGTGTGCGTGCGTGTGTGCGTGCGTGTGTCTGCATACGTTTATGTATGTATGTATATATGTATGTATGTATACATATATATGTATGCATGCACACACACACACATACACACGACTTTTCTGTTTCACAGAACACAGGAATGTAGCATTCAATACGTGTTATACCGCAGAGGATAATTATTTAATATATAATATATATTTAATATATTCGCTACACGGTGTTGACTATTTTTTGACCTTCTTTGAGACATCTTTTATTGTCACCTAATCGAACAACGAAACAACAATGTAGCGTCACCCAAAGCAAAATTAAACCTTATTCCCCACCTAAACATGAGCAACGCTCCACTAGAAAGGTTTACGACGCTGTTATTGTTTCGGTCATACTTGATCAAGCAGTCCGCTGACAAAATAAAACCACTCTAGCTTTAAAACATCCCGTCTTTTATTCTTGAGGCATTGTGCTATCATTTTTAAGATTGTAGGGTGTTTGGTTTGCAGGAAATATGGTTGCCTTTCTTATCTAATGGAGTGGCTTTGTAGATGCTCCCATGTTATCTCATTAAGAACATAGTTCTTGAATAAAATCTAACGATATATTTACTATTCTGTTGACAATGAGTGTCAATATATATGTCCAATTTGTACTAATGGTTTCTAATCGACACCAGTATCTAACTGTTCTTTTGTTTTATTGACACCATAATGCAAAGCTAATCCCAATGGGATTTAAACATAGAGCGTAAATAGACGTAATTAAATGCAGCATTTTATCCAGTGCACTACCGTATCTACCAATCATCCTCAGTTTGTTCAGTGTTTAATATTTCTTGTATTTAATTATTGTTTGGCGGCATGTTAAAGCGGAACGGTAATTCTGAATGAAGATTTGTGGAAATTAGGTCTGGATCTGTGTAAAGATTTTCAATGATTATGGTGGGAAGTAGAATGAAGTCAGCAAAACGGAGTGTAAATAGGAGTGTAAGTGTCCTAGTTGTTCTACTGCATTGGACGATAAGCCGAAAAGTCGGCAATTTGCGTATTATCATCGTCGCCATGTTTGTCCGTGATAAACTTTCTTAACTAACAACGGCCTAGTCCATCTCGATATAAAGAGAAACTACAAGGTGATGTAGTTCGCCGTTGTAACCACCAGCAACAACGGTAGAAACAGTCATGCTGATGAATTGACAAATATTTCTATGGTTTGTAGTAGCAAGTTCAAATTCTTCATTATAAGTAAATCTATCAAATATCAGCTGGCGTTCTATCTAGATGGGCAGTAGTCGTTCATCCAGGTAACGTTCCTGGCACCGGATATCTTGATTAGGCCAATGGAAAATATGGAATTTTAGGTAGAATTTGTAGTAATATGGTCTAGTTTCAACATGTTTAGATCAATATGGGAGAATATACAGCCGATCACGCGGACAACAAAGATTGTGTATATAGAAGGAAGTATAAACAGGTGTTTATTAAAGGAAGTGTAAATGGATATATATTAGATAGATTGTAAGAGAATGCATATAGAATAAACTACAAAGTGGGGTATATTGTAGGAAGTTTAGATGTGTGTATGTTGAAGAAAATGTAAAGAGATGCATTTTAAATTAGTGCCTCACAAACTAACAGTTACCTGGGCACCTCCCCAAAACATAAGAAAAACAATAAATTTTTTGCCAAGCTCCACTTCATCTTTATTAATGAGAAAACAAGTAACTTTCACTCATACAACTTCTTTCGAGAAGTTTAAAATTTAAAAATTTAAAAATTTATTAAACATAGCAATTTGTCCGTTCACTTTTCAATCTTTATAAGATTCCTTCCCGTAATGAGCTTTCCCCGTCTCTGAGTATAACTACCTGTACATTGAAGTAGAATTTATACCATACTGAATGCGCATATAAAATCTGATTTTCGCACAAGGCGGAGAATTGAATACAATGGTCTCTTTTCTTGGTGTGTGTGTGTGTGTATACATACATACATACATACATACATACATACATACATACATATATATATATATATATATATATATATATATATATATATATATATATATATATATATATATTATTTATATTATTATATATATAGGAAGAATTCACAAAAAAACAAAAGACGAAGACAGGTGGTGTAGACAACAAACAGATGTATTAGTTTAACTCTCGGGAAGTGAAAAAGTTTTTAACATTTCGATCCTACGCCCTTCCACAGAAAGGCACACAGAAAGAAACTGGGAGCGAAAATAAAAAAATGTGTAGTGGCTAGCATATTTAGATATAGAGAAAAGATACAAAATATCATTCAAATAAATATATCCGAAAATTTATATTAACACAATGTTATCAAGGAGGTAACCCAAAACAGGTTCAATTCAAAGTGAATAAAGATAATATCTCTCATACATGAACGCATACGAAAATAACGTTAAGAAAAAATAATATGTTTTAAGAAAAGCCAGTTTAGTATCTAAACTTATGATGACATCAGTTGATAACGGAAGAAAATAAACATAGAGATTCTACGTCGCGATATTTAGTTATCTAGCGATTATATATGTTACACAATTTAGAAAATGTATGCTCATTGCGTTATAGGAAACGCGTTTGTAATTAAGGTGTTATTTACTATTGGAATATTTCAATGATTTTTTTATATTTATGGGAACATTTCAACATAAGAGTGGTTCTACAATTTAATAAATATAATTTTGAGGTAATTATTATATATTACATTGCCGGGAATATTAATATATGATCTAGCGATTAACTAAATGTTCATTTAGGCTTATCGAAGTGATGCCATTGTACAAATTCAGACTGTGATGTTTGCCAGTGTTCGCCAATAGTGCTGTCTATGAAACACGTTTCTCACCTTGTATGACACATGTGTTTATTGTGCATACATTCAAGATGTATGCAGGCTTGCAGCATATCTTGTGCATACATTTTAGTAATGGTAACGTAGCACCCATCAACAGATGTGTAGTACTCGCTATTAAATGGTGTTTTACTACAAGCACCGAGCATACCATTACAAGCACTAAGCGTTCCACCTATATGGCAGGCTACAGTAAGGTAGCCACACAATTTTGTATCAGTCTTATTTCTACGTACAGGATAATACGGTACCTTGGCCCACAAATGATATCCTGTTGTTCGTAAAATACTAGGGTCGACTTTTACACGGGGGTTTATGGAAAATTCCTAATTTTTTGGCCAAAAATAGGGAGTCGACTTGCATATGAGTTCGACTATTACTCGAGTATATACGGTATATATTTATGTGTGTGTCTTTGTGTCTGTGTTTGTTCCCCACTATCACTTTACAACCGATGTTGGTGTGTTTACGTCCCTGTAAATTAGCGGTTCGGCAAAAGAGACCGATAGAATAAATATCAGGCCTACAAAGAATAAGTCCAAGGGTAGATTTCTTTGATAAAAAGGCGGTGCTCCAGCATGGCCCAAGTCAAACGACTGAAACAAATAAAGAATAAAAGAATGTGTGTGTGCGCGCGCGCGCGAATACACACATATTTATGTATGTGGACAGAGAGAAAGAGAGAGAGAGTAAAGAGAGAGAGAAAAAGAAAGAGAGAGAAAAGAGGGAAAGAGAGATAGAAAGAGAGAGAGATAGAAAGAGAGAGATAGGGGGGAGAGAGATACATACAGTTGCTTGTATGTATATATATACGTGTATTTTTGTATGAATGTACGTATGAATGCAAATATGTATAAGAATAAATATATATTAATGTTAACATGTATTTGTTATAGCCTTCAGCTGATTTTATATATCTGGTTCTCTCCACATATTTTGCCTGCCTTTCTTCTTCTTCTTATTCTTCTTCTTCTTCTTTTTCTTCTTCTTCTTCTTCTTCTTCTTCTTCTTTCTTTCTTTCTTTCTTTCTTTCTAATTATCTTTCTACCTCCTCTCACTCATTAGGACTCTTCCCTTCCTCCCTCGGCAATAAATCAATTAACGCCGGACCACGTCATTGTATTAATCAACGCATTATTACCAGCACTATGAACATCACTATAAACAGCAGCAGTGGCAGCAGTAGCAGTAACAGACTGTCATCATCATCATCATCATCATCATCATCATCATCATCATCATCATCATCATCGTCATCGTTCTGAACGACGTCGTGGTTGTTGTCACCATCATCGTCAGCTGCTACTGTTCTAACAGGATCTATAGAATGGTACATGCAAGTGCGTCAGCACCAGTTCTTTACTATAATATATGTAGATATTACTGTGTGTGTAGATATGTAGATATTACTCTGTGTGTTTGCTTGCTTGCGCACGCGCGTGTGTGTGCATGTGTGTATGTTTTTGTTAATATTCGGCTGAAATAACAGAATGTAGGAAGGCCCAAGCGTTTCGTGCGTTCGCACTTATCGGATCCTATTTATGTATGTATGTATGTATGTATGTATGTATGTATGTATGTATGTATGTATGTATGTATGTGTGTGTGTTTGTGTGTGTGTGTTTCTATCTATCTATGTATCTACATGCGCACACACACATATGTGTGTATATTTTATATATACATAAACACATTCAGACACATTCATATATATATGTATATACATATACATATATATATGAATGTGTCTGAAGGTGTTTATGTATATATAATATATACACACATATACATATACATATATGTTTACGTATATATACACGTGTAAACGTGTATGTTTATGCAAAAGTATATATGCATATGTGTATGTATATATGTGTGCATGTATATATATATATACATATATATATATATATATATATATATATATATATATATATATATATATATATATATATATATATATATATACATGCATATGTACATACACGCACTATTTATTTGTTTCATACCAATATGTAAATGAAATTATGCCACCCACAATCCTCTTTGCATTTTACATAGGTAATTGCTTCTTACAGAAACTCGGTATTCCGAGATAAGCGATCCTTTGAGACTGTAATGCAAAATGAAACTAGTCGAATCGATCCTCATGTTACTCTGCCAAAGGTGCTGTATTATTAACAAAGGACCTAATTTTACCGGGTGATTTATGTTCATTAAAACGCACACTCACATAGATCCACTTTCGCACACACACACACACACACACACACACACACACACA